>NC_088926.1:3785000-3822500 GCF_038396675.1 Hydra vulgaris | reverse complement strand
TTATATATATTAGAAAAAGAAGTGGACCAAGAATCGATCCTTGCGGGATTCCACATATGACATTTAATACTCCAGATTGGACATTATTTACATATTGTTTTCTGTTTGTAAGATAGCTTTTAATCAAATAATAAGTTTTATTATTCCGTAATGCCTTAATTTATCTAAGAGAATGCAATGGTCCACTGTATCGAATGCTTTTGATAAATCAAGAAACACTCCTAAAGTAAATTTATTATTTTCAAAACCATTAGTTATTTGATTTACTATTTCAATGATTGCATGCTCTGTAGAGAGATTTTTTTGAAAGCCAAACTGATTTGGGTAAAAAAAATTGTTTTTAATGAAGTAATCATAGATTCTATTATAAACTACACATTAGAAGAGTTTTGAAAATACATAAAGTATTGATATAGGCCTGTAGTTTGTAATGTCAGAATGATCATTACATTTGTATAATGGAATTACTTTTGCCAATTTAAGTACATCCGGAAATATCCCAGAATTTAATGAGAGCTTAAGTATATGAATAAGGGGTCTATTATGTGTTTGTTTGCAATAACTATATCACTAGATATCTCATCAAATCCTGGAGCCTTATTTTTTTAAGTAGGCAAAGGGTGCCTCTAATTCTTCATAGCCTAATTCATACTCAATCATGTTAACGTTATTCGTGGTTTTAAGATAGTTTTTAAATGATACAGATGTTTGTACAATCTTATTTACTAGATTTGGACCAATATTTGTAAAATATTTATTGAATTCTTCTGAAATTAGTTTTTGAAAAAATATATCGTTATTTTCAATAACAATTCGTTTAGGAAGAGAAGGTGAATTTAGTTTTTCTCTTCCCATTATGAGATTATTGATGGACCATGTTTTTTTGGTATCAATTTTGCATTTGTTAATTTGATTACTGTAATATTTTTTTTTGCATTTTTAATGAGATCTTGATAAAAAAATTTATAATTTTTGTAATTTTTTTCATTATCATTGTTTCTATTTTTCAAAAATTTATTGTAAAGTTTTTTTTTTTTTTGAGCACTTTAATAACGATTTATCCATCCACGGATTAGCAATTGCTTTTGACTTAGTTGTTATTATCTCAGGTTTCATTAAAGTACTCCAAAAATGTACTTAAAAAGGCATTGTAAGCTTCATTAGTATCTTTACATTTATATACGTTGTTCCATGCTTCTTGTTTTAGTTTACTTGTTAATTTATTAGTGTTACTCAATTTTAAATTTCGTTTTTTTAAATGTATAATTTTTGAATGACAATCAGACATAGATTTAAAGTTTTTTATTTTTATGAATATTTTTATGATCGCTAATATCTGTCAAAAATATACCGGTTTCAAATGTCGTTTCTAAATAATTATTGATAAAAATATTGTCTATTGCTGTTGCAGAGGTTTTTGTTACTCGCGTTGGTTTATTAATAGTTGACAAGACATTAAGTTTAAAAAGCATATCAAAAAAAGATTTTATTTTTGGAAATTTTGTGTTAGAAAGAGCATCAAGATTTGTGTTAACCAGTTATATATAATGTCTTATTTTCTTTATTTATTTTCATAATCGTATTTTTGATAAAAGTTTCGAAATTTTTTTTTTTCCACTCGGTGGACGATAAACACATCCAACTAAAATGTTTCGGTATTTTTTATTAATAATTTCAATGAAAAGACTTTCATAATTATCATTTGAAAAGCATAGTATATTTTTTATCTTGAAAGCATAGTTTTCTAAGACATAAATTCCTAATCCTCCTCCTTTTTTCCCATTTCCTCTTGGTTGACTTATTAGTTTATAAAATGGTAATATATAATTAGAATTTAATTCAAGAGAACTTTCTGTATCATGCCAAGTCTCTGAAATAGATATGATGTCGAACGTGTAGTTTAAAATATTTAAAAATTCTTTAAGTTTATCAAAATTTTGCTGCATGCTTCTAATGTTTATGTGTAATACAGAAAATGAGCCATCATCTGCAATTACTTTAAATTCAAAAGGATCAATATACGGTGTGTTAATTAAGTTCATTTGAGTTTCTTGAAAAATAGAGCCCGATCAATTAAAATATCTTTTTCAATACCAAGATTATCTTTAAATAGTTGCTTTACCTTTTTTTTTTGTGATTTCCATATTCTTTTCTTCGTTATTTTCAACGACCCCGTCAATTCTTAAATTGTTTCTTCTGTTACGGTCTTCAATATCAACGCTTTTTAATTTTAATTCAATATTGTCAGAAGATATTTTACCCTGCATTTTTCATACATTTGATAAATCGTCGTGAACTTTATTAATTTTTTCCTCAACTGCTCTAGCTTTATCGTTGAATACACCGCCAACAAAATTTAATCCAGATTTCATTTTGTCGAGTTCTCGCCGAACTTCTTTAAAACTAGATTGAAAGTTATCAAACCTCTCATTTATGTTCGATAATGCTTCATGAAAAAAAGACAAAATTGTTTCTTTTTGAATATTTAGTAGCTCTCTCAACATAGCAATCGAAACTAACTCTTCTGATTTAGACATATCAATTTTTATTTAACGAATTAAAAAAATTCCAAAATATATTTAACTGTAAGAAAACGCGTCTGTTCACCACGACGTTCGCCACGCAAAAAATAATTCCTGTAAACATTTAAAAAAAAAAGTTTTTAAAATTCCCATAAGAGAAGAAAAAAAAATATATACAATATAATATATATATAATATATACAATATATATAATATATTATATATATAATATATACAATATATTAAAGTGACCATACGTACGCATTTGGCGCGTACAGTAAGTGTTTGACGGTAGTTTTGCGCGTTTGGGGTTTGTACGCGTTTGTGCACGCGTTTGGGCACGCTTTTATATATTAAAAAAAAGTAAATAAAATTTATTTCCAAAAATATTATTTGAAAGAATTAATAAATGAATTTTCTAAAATATAGTTGCAAAACAAAATGAATAAAATTCCAATAAACTTAACGATAAAACACGAAACTAAGTTAATTAATTCCCGTAAACATTTAAAAAAAAAAGTTTTTAAAATTCCCATAAGAGAAGAAAAAAAAATTATTTCAAAAGATTTTTCAACGCAACATTTTACGCAAATTTTGTTTGCTTTATAATGTTTTTTTTTCCCCCTAATTATTGTAAATAACGCTTTGCGATTTATTTTAATAAGAAGTTCATAAAAATAAGTGTTCATAAATAAGTAAGTTTTTATAACTATTTCTGCATCAAATTCAAAAAATGAATAGTAAGAAGAGAAGGTTAAACACATTTAATGATAATTTAAAGAAAATGTTTCCTTTCTTAACGCAGATCAAAAATGAGCTCCTCAAATGTACTGTCTGTCAAAGCCTATTTGACATTAGTAGTCGTGGACGGTCTGCAATCGAAAATCATTGCAAATCTATCAAACACAAAATGGCATTAGATACTTCTATATCATCAAACAAAATCACAAAGTTGATGAAGAGTCAGAGCTTTGATTAAAATGAAAAAATGTTAGCAATTCAAGAAGGAACAATGGCATTCCACACAAACACAACCATAGCTTTAGAAGGGCTGATTGTACATCAAAGCTAATTAAGAAATTTTATAACCCAAGATTTGCTTGTGCGCGTACAAAATGTGAAGCAATAATTGTAAACGTGTTCACAATTATTACAAGAAATATTGTGAAACTAACTCAGAAAATGCTTTATTAAAAGCATCATATGTGTCAATTCTTTCTGATGCATTAAACCACAATGACGTTAAAATATATTCAATTTTGGCTCGTTATTTTGATGTTAAAGAGGGAGTGCAAATTCAGCTGATTAACGTGGATTGTGTAAATGGAGAAACATCAGATATTTTTTCAGAAGTTATCTTTAAATGATTTTGTGCAGTCCCGTAGAAACAAAAATTATATTGGGGGAGGGAGCAGTACTACCCCGAAATAGTATTGAGGACCTTTTTTTTTTTTAGTCATTTTTTCAGTCATTTTTTGAAAATTATTTATTTGAAAAATTATTGGGGTCTAATGCCCCTGCTGCCCCCACGATTGCTACGGGCCTGTAGTGCTAACAAAATTTCTTCAAAAGTTTTGGCTATATCTGCAGACAACACCAATACCAATTTCGGAGGTTTAAAATTCACAAAAAGTTAATCGTTAAGCTAAACCGTGAAATCATTGGTATCGGTTGCAATGTTCATATTTTATTAAACGCAATAAACATTGCATCTGGTTGTTTATCTATTGATGTGGAGATAATTATTCTTCAAATTTATTTATTTTTTTACCGTTTTACTGTTCGAGTTTCTAGTTCAGAAAATTTCTGGATGAGGCCGGTGTGGAATATCAAAAATTGCTAGGATTCTCAAAAGTTCGATGGTTGGTCTTACTTCCAGCTATCGAAAAAGTGCTTAAGTTATATCAGTCACTAGTGATCATACTTTTTAAGCTTAGAAAATTGTCCCAAACTTTTTCAATAACGAAAAATAATTCAACTTTTTAAATAACGAAATGGATGAAATAGTATTGTTTTTTGTTCACAGTCAAGCCAATTTTTATATAACACGGTAAAAAAATTGATAAAGATGGTATTTCTGGTGCTGAAGTTGCCGTAGTATTAAAGGGTTTGAAAGACTAGATAAAATCTAGAAAAGAAGAAAAATTTCTACCTTTCACGGTAAGATAGCATTTGCATGTTACCAAAGAACGAAGTCATAATTTGAAAAACCAATTCTGAAAGAAGTAAACAGTGTCTGTCTAGAGTATATAGATGAGTGGACGCGTCAGTTTAATAGGGTTGAAGTTTTTAAATGGTCTTTACTTAACTGTAAAGTTAAATGAATTGAAATTAGTGAAACTATAACTTTTTTGAAAAAGTCAATAGAAATCACATTCGATGACAATGAATTGTTCGACAAAATTCGGAGAACTAATTTATATTACACAAAGGAAAAAAATTTTTTTCCTTTGTGTAATATAATTTTGGCAATTGTTTTCGATTGCCAATGATATTTGGACGGAAGGGAAATCCCATCTTACAATCCCAACTTACAACTTTCAATCCCAACTTACAAATCCCAACTTACAACTTTGGCAGTTATTTTGTTCGGTAAATTTAATTTAAGAAAATATAGCTGCTCAGAATTTGCAGAAAAATTGAAAAAGATGACATGTTGCTGAAAACATTTCATTCTTATGAAAAATATTTGTGATTTAAAAATCCAAATATTGTTTAATATTTTTTCCATAATATAATTTCTTCACATGCTATTTTAAAATAAATAAACGAGTTTTTAGTAAAACCCATTTAAACCAGGCCCGTACACAGGGCGGGAGCAGAGGGACATATGCTCCCCTGCGCTTGTCTTGTTTGGCCACTAAAAAATTGAAATTAAACATATATTCAAAAATTGTTAAAAACAACACAAATAAGGGCAAGGCGAAACCGTCTTGAAATTATAAAAAATATAATTAATTATTTTATTAAATTTATGCAAAATCTTATCGAAAAATTGGTGAATATAGACGCTTAAAAAAATTGCCCTTTAAAGAAATGGTATTTAAATCAAGCTATTATGTATGTATTTATACATACCAAATTTATTCCTTGTACGCATCTGGTATTTTACGAATATGGTATTCAAGTATATATTATAGTCATTTTTATATAATATATATTATATTGTATATATTTAACTTATTATTGTGTATATTATACACAATAATAAATTATAAATATACAATAATAAAATATATATACAAAAATAAAACATTCATTTAAAATTAGTTAACGGCGGATTTCCACTTTTTTCAAATTTCCAGCGGAAAGGAACGGAAAAGAAAATCTATCCAATCACCTAGCATCAAAATTTCGCATTTTAAATTTTGTATTACTCACTGCAATCATAAGTAAAATATATTGATCTGTTCCTTATGACTATAAGGATGGTTAAGCGCCAAACTAGCCTATACAACGAATATGCTGAAATGAGGTAATTAGACGCAAAGTTTAAAAGTCTTTAACAAAAGCCACTAAACCGAAAAAATTAAAAGTAATTACAGTTCAATGCACTTAAAAATTTTAATTATATAGTATTTTGGTGTTTGCAAAGAAACACTGCATAAATCATTTTTTAATACAAACTAATTTTTTTCAACTTTATTGTATAGGCTTGTTTGGCGCTTAACCATCCATATTATAAAGTTACTTTTCAAGAAATTGTCGTAAGTCGGTTAATAGTTTGAACAATCAAGATATTTTGAAAAATCTGGTCTGCAAGATAAACGATTAAATTAATTAACAAAAGTTTGTTTATTGTCCACAGTGATTTTTCACTGAGTACGACAAACTAACTTTGAAAATTTATTTTAAATGTAATGCATCTATCAAGATTTTATGTTATATAGTTTAATATAATATAATTGCGTTATACTATGGAATCCTAATTTAATTGTAACTAGACCTGTAAAACCTCAAGTTCTTGAATGCTATTTTTAAGACTTCGCTCGGTGCTTGAATTGTTTTAACTATTACATACACATTTAGACAATAGAATATTCCTCAAGAAAATAGAAGGAATACAGCTACAACTACCAGCATATAGTTTTCTTTTTGTTTTCTTTTACTTATTAAGTGAAGAACATTATAACTTTGAGTAAAAAAAAATATGTTTTTTAGGATATTTATGAATTTAAACACTTTGAAAAAGTTCTAGTTCTTTTGATCCAAGTTTGAAGGTTGTCCAAGTTACGGGCGTTTTTTTATTTTATTAAAACAATTTGAAACAAACCGGCTGAGCAAAATCATGAAGATATTCAATAAGAAATGTCATAAAAGTCTTAAATTCTGTATAAGGTAAAACGCTCAATTTTCACCACTTTTTTGGACCAATATAAATATTCATTTCTCGCTCGTATTTTCATAAATTATAAATCTTTTAGTCTTAAACTATATATCGAGAGTTGGTAAAAACGGGTAATAAAAACGGGGCTATGGTCCCGAAAGAGTCAAATGGCAACCAATAGCAAGAAACTTGTGTTTGCCATCTGGGAATTGTTACTTTTGCCACTCTACAGCCGTTTTTCAAAACGCCTTAAGTTGCTTTTTACGTATTTCGAGAAAAGCACTATTTGATGTATATATTGTTTGATTGCAGTTTTACAAGAGATTTGTAATTAAAATATTTAATTATATATAAACGTTACTATCTTAATTATATTATTGATTGGAGAAAAAAATGATTGATTTAAAAAAATAAGTATTTGTGCTGTATTTTTTGTCGGAAAAAATGTAGAGGCTTTTTTATAGATGAAAGCGGTATTCAAAACGCCTTATGAAACAATAACAAGTAAATTTACTTCAATTTTTCGCAATAAATTTTTCCAAAATCTTGGCTACGTATCTAACCGTAATAAATGTACGTTTTTAAAAAATATATCGATGTATGTAAATTTTTTCTCTTGAAAAAATTTACATACATGATTTACATAAATTTACATACATACAATAAAATATTACTTTTAAAAAAAGTCAAAATTTACTATGAAATTTTGACTTTTTTTAAAAGTAATATTTTATTTCAAAATGTAACTATTTTTGTGTTATTATTATTTATTTGTTTTTGCAAGAATATCGGGACAAATCTGAAATCACTATTTGGTGTGAAATTTTATCCGCTCAAAACAAAAATTGGAGTTTACTGACGTTTCTGATATAAATATGATTAATGGCAATTAATGGTTTTTGCCGCGAGTTTTTGGCGCGAACGCACGTGTTTTCGACTGTTCTTCAAGAATATTAATTAAAAAATGGAAATAACGAAAATATTATTACAAACAAGTTTGAAGAACAAAAAAGAACTTTGCTTAAAGAAACAGAAAGGTTATTAAAAGACCAAGAAAAGAACTTTACACAAATAGTGAGTGGAAATATAAAAATAATTACTGATAGACTCGACAAAATAGAAAATGAATTAAATGTAAACAAAGTAAATATGCGAAATATTGAAAAAGACTTAAACGGTGTGAGAGAAAGTCTCAACTTTCAAGAAGAAAAAATAAAGGAAGAATTAACACAAATAAGAAAGAAATATGATCTTGAAATTAAAAATATAAATAAAAAAAATACTGACTAGAAAACTGCTCTCGTTGTAACAACATTAGAGTCAACGGTCTGAAAGATTTACCAGGAGAAAGTTGGAGTGATTGTGAGAAATCTGTGAAAAAAATATTTTCAAGCAACCTTAAAATTTCAACTGAAATTATTGTGGAACGAGCGCATCGAGTTGGGTCGTATAAAGAAGACAAAACACCAAGAACTATCGTAGTGAAACTTTTAAACTACCAAGATAAAATTAAAATTATAAGTTCACTTAAAAACCTAAAAGGAAGTGGAATATATATAAATGAAGACTTTGCTATGGAAGATGGAAGAGAGAAAGAAACTTTGGGAAGAAGTAAAAAATCTTCGCAACCAAGGTAAATACGCAACAATTAAATTTAATAAAGTTTTTCGCGAACTTAGAAAATAAGAAAATTTTTTGAATATAATTAAGAAAAAGTTTTACGTAAGTTAATAGCGATCGAAGCAAGGTTAATTGAACCTGTCATTTCGAAAAGTCCAAAACTTTTAGCAGTTAGTTTATAAGTTTGAATTAAAAATTTCTGTATGATTTATGTTTTTTTTATAAAAAATAAAAAGTACATAAGTTATATACGTTCTTTATTTATCTACTTCTATGTTTAATTTCTTTAGCAGCCTAGACATTATTTTAATAAAAATCATATTTTTGTTGATTTTGAAAAGTTTTAGTAAATGGACTTGTGCACTTTTTCGAAATGACAGGTTCAATTCTCTTAACTAATGGCTAAACAAACAACAGATTACGAAAAGCTACACTTGTTTTCAAATCGGCTAATAACTTGTTGTGTTTTCAAATCGGCTAATAACTTTTTACTTAATAACTCTTACGATCCAGATTTGCATTTTTTTTAATGAAAATAATTTTAACTCGCGGTTTTTTGAATTAGGAACTTTTAGAAGTGAATTAAAATCATTAAATAATAACTTTACGGTGATACACATAAATATAAGAAGTATCATTAACAACATTGACAAACTAAAACATTTTCTTATAGAATGTAACTATTTGTTCAGTATGATTTGCTTTACAGAAACTTGGTATACTGACGAATCATCCAGAATAAGTTCAAACCTATTATTTCCAAACTACATACTAATATCTTATGAGCGAAAAGTTCAAAAACGAGGAGGTGGAATTATAACATATATTCATAATAATTTGACAACTAATTTTAGAGACAATCTTTCGGTTTCTGATGCCGATGGTGAGGTCTTTACAGTTGAAATAATAAACAAAAAGTTAAAAAATATGCCCACCTGTTACAGACCACCTGAAGGCGATGTAAAAAACTTTTCAAATCACCTAAAACAAAAGTTTCTAAAAAATAACAAAGAGCACAAAATATTATTCTGTATTGGAGACATTAATATAAACTGTCTACAGTACCAATGAAGATGATGTTACCAAAACTTTTTCGAAGATATGTTCCAACACTACATCTTTCTTATAATAAACAAACCGACCCGGGTAACACTTAATTCAATCACTGGAATAGACAACATATTGACTAATTCATTTTATGACTCTTCATTAAAAGCAGGTCTAGTCAAAACGAATATATCCGACCACTTTCCGATATACTTTTCTTTTTTCAAGATACAAAAAGTAATAGCTCTGAAATCAAAGTCTATAAACGAAAAATTAATAATTTTACTATTCAAGAGTTTAAAGACTCACTATCGACGGTAAGGTGGGATATGATTTACCAAGAATGCAACCTTGGGCATACCAACTCCGCTTATAATGAATTTATAAAAATATTCTAAAAGCACTATGATAGAGAATTAAAAATAAAAGCGCCTTAGGCGCCTTTCCCCTACTTAGTTAATAACTATACACCTATCTCGGTGTATAGTTATTAACTATCTCTAACTATATACCTTTTCTAAGCCTCTCGAAAGAATCATCTAAAACAGATTGTATGAGTATTTTAATCAATTCGGTTTCCAAAAACAATATTCAACTGAACACGCAATCCTAGATCTAGTTAACAATATAAGTGATTCTTTTGATAAAAAACAGTATGCTCAAGGCATCTTTATAGACCTGTCAAAAACGTTTAATAGTGTAAATCATAATATCTTACTTAAAAAAATGGAAAGCTATGGGATAAAAAACATAACCTTTGACTGGTTCAAAAACTAAGCAACAGACAACAATGTGTTTTTTCAGATAATTATAAACACTCAAAACTACTAAGAGTTGAGTGCGGTGTCCCCCAAGGTTCCATTCTTGGACCTCTTCTGTTTCTTCTATATATTAACGATCTTACAAAAGCATCGGATAAACTTGATGTCATGTTTGCCGATGAAACAAACTTATTTTATTCCTCAAAGATCGTTATGAATGTATGAACAAAGAGCTTAAAAGCTTAAATATATGGTTGAAATTAAATATTTTATCACTAAATACAGAAAAAACAAAATAAATACTGTTTCATTCAAAATAAAAAAAAATTAGTATACCAACTATCCTTTCCTCACTAAAAATAGATAAGGTAAACATAAAGACAGAAAACAACTAAATTTCTTGGGATCCTTATTGAGCAAAATATATCTTGGAGAGCCCATATAAGTACAATAACCACCAAAATTTCAAAAAATATTGGGATACTCTATAAGGTTAAACGTTTGTTGTCTCAACATAATCTTAAATTGCTTTATTTTTCTTACATCCAAAGTTATCTTACGTACGCTAATATTACATAGGCAAGTACACACAAATCCAAATTGAGTACTATTTAA
Source organism: Hydra vulgaris (assembly GCF_038396675.1). NCBI lineage: Eukaryota > Metazoa > Cnidaria > Hydrozoa > Anthoathecata > Hydridae > Hydra > Hydra vulgaris. The sequence continues at coordinate 3,811,608 of NC_088926.1, read as the reverse complement.
ATGTCAAAAACATATTTTTTTTGCATTTATATTTAAATACAAACTTGGACTAGTCCCATCGCATTTTTTAGATAACTTCTTTCAAGTTAACTCTAATAGATATATAACAAGAGCAACAGGCAACTTCACACTGCCTAAAAGAACAACAAAGTTCTGACGGTTTTCTATATCCTACCAGGGTCCGTACGCATAAAACAAAATAATATCAAAAAAATAGAACTTAAAGTATTAAATAATCCTTCCAACTTGAAAAATAAATTAAAATACCTCATACTTAATATCAACAACTAAATTGACATGTATTAAACTTAACAACAAAATTTATACTAAAATATTTATGTGTATCACTGACTGTATACTGTTTAATCACTTTTAACTATATATAACCATTTAAAGAGGTACTCGATGATAAGTCTTCATATGAAAAACATCGCCAAAATTGAGTTCAAACGTGGTTCTAAGGGGCGAATTAAGTGATCGCGAATTAAAAATTCCGTAAAATATTCTGGTCATAAAATTTGTAAAACTTTTATGAAGGGTCCGAAAAAAACGCGCAAAAATGGTTTTCAAGAAAAACAAAATTTCAAGACCAGAAACTTACGGAATTTTCAATTCGCGATTACTTAATTCGCCCCTTGGGTTCTCGTAACATGTTTTATCGTTGTGACTATGATGGTCCCGTGATTGAAGCATCAGTTTTATCCAAAAAGCAGAAAGAAAAAATGTTAACTTTACCATATATTATAAGAGATTTAAAAGCCGGAATCAATTCAATCTAAAAATTGAAACTTGTTTCAACACTTTGTATTTTAATGCCCCCTAATAGAAGAAAGTTTGGGGAAAATTTGTTGCCCAGAGATTAAGAGTTTTTTTAAGTTTAATTAATTTTTGCCTTAATTTCAAAATTATATATAAACTATATCCTTGTTATTTGTTTTTTTCCTTTTTGTATTATTACTTATTAAATCTTCTAAATACATTTATTTTACATCAACATTTTTTTGAACAGTTATGTCATATTTGTTTAAAACAAATGTGACATAACAGTTTTGTAATAATAGTCAGTCCCGTGGGAAGGTCAAAAACGTTGGGGGTGGGGGGGTGGAAACAGAATTTAGAGCGGGCGAGGGCAGTAAGAAATAGAATTAAAAAAAAATGAAATTTAAAGAAACTTGGAGGGGGAAGTGACAATTGTCCCCTCCAACCCCCCCCCCTCAGTGTTCTTACGACAGTGATATTAATTTGGCTATATTTTTAATTTCTTAATTGTTAATTATTGTTTTATTATAATAACTATAACTATTGTTATAATATAATACAATAACTATAATTGTTATATTAAAAAAATAATTAACTATTAAAAATTTCAAAACATCGAATGATTTTTCCAAGGGTCGAATGATTTTTCCAAGGGTGGAAAATTTCCTTGGAAATTTTCAACTCGGTAAATTTTCCGGAAACTTTGGAAAATTTTCAAAAGATAAGTTATTTTATAATTAATGGGTAAAATTTTATGTTTTACTTAGGCAGTTGTTTTATACAACTTTATAGTAAAGTATTGTCAAGCAGATCTTTCAAATTTTCAAACCCCCTTGAAAAACACTTTTTTTTGGTATATTTTTTGAGTTTTTTTATTATAACTGTAAGTAGCAACAATGATCATTTGTTTTCAAAATTTTTTAAAACTGTTTTATCCTGTTATTTGCTAAGCATATTGATGTTTATTGTCGTGTTCGTCAATATCTATCAAATTGGCCTACAAATTACTGAAAACTGTAAAACTATATATAAAAAGATTTGATATAAATATTTGCACTATTCCCCAATTTTTTCTTGATTTAAATACGTTATTGAATAATGAAAGGCAAAAAGTGAGGACAAATTTTTGTGCTAAATTTGAACTATTTAAAAATAAAGTTAGCAATAAAAATAAAGAACTAATGATTTTGAGGTCATAAATTCCACCGCTATGTTTAAGTAAGTGCGTTTAAGCCGAAACGCAGCGGTTAGAGCGTTTGTCCTCAGAAGCTAAAGATCCCTTGTTTAACGCCACCTCTGGGGAAGTTTTACAACATCAGTAAGGAAAGAGGCGTAAACTTCCTTTCAAATGCTCTTCCGCGGTGTTCTTTGATAAGGCTTAATCACTTTTTGTGGCACCTAAAATAAAATTTAAAAAAAAAAGCCTAGGACACTTTGAACGTTATAAATCAAATTACTAATTATTATGGTGGGTGGTGGGTGGTTCGGTGGTGTGTGGAATCTGTATAAAGTACCGCTTTTTAAAAAGAAAAAAGAAAAAGGCCTTTAAAAACTAAAATTCACCCGCCTGAATTGTGTCAAAATACCGACTATAACTTAAAAATCACCTTCTTTTAAAAACGGTAAAACATCCCTTTCCCCACACACCCTCCCCCAAAAAATCGTCTTTTATGCAATCTGTACGCATAAAAAATCTTTATTTCTTTAAAGCACTCTACAAAAATAATACAAAATAAAATTTATCAATCTAAAAAAGACTTTATTCTTTGTATTTTTTTTATGAATATTTTACATCTAGTTGAGAGAAGTAAAAGCAAGTAATATGTTATGCACAAGCTCAAAAGACAAGCTAACGCGGAAAACATAACTTTTGATGTTTTACAAAAGTAATGTAAGTAAAAGTAACATATAGCAACTTGAGCTTTTTTATTGTGTTTTTTTTATAAATGCGCGATACTTAAATTGACTATAAAAATGTATATGGCCGTAATGGCCTATTTCATGCCCTATTTAAATCATATCAATTGACGATTACACAGGTCAACAAAATAAAATTTTCTTCTGGTGCCGAGCAAACAATTTGTTTTTTGTTTAGCATTACGATTTTGATTTCAAATATGCAACTCTTTTTTTACCATCACGTCAAGTTGTAAAGATATTTAGGTTCAAATCTTAAGTATTTAGGGTAAAGAGTTTTTAGCATTTTTTCACATAATTTTTTTGTCAATAAATTTTAAGGAAAAATACCCAGGTTGACATACTTTTGAATAACTTTTTTTTCGACAATATTAGGGACTTTACCCTAAATACTTAAGATTTAACCTAAATATCTTTACAACTTGACGCGATGGTAAAAAAAGAGTTAGATATTTGAAATCAAAATGAGAAATGCTTAAATTTAATATATAGAATATGAGAAATATTACATAACTTTTTTTTCGGGGAGGCCTGCAAGAAAAAACAACTGAAATAAACGTGAAAACACCCAATAAGCTACTGAATGATATTCAAACAGAGAAAACTGTAATTAATTTGAAAATTTTTAATAAAAATGATAAGGAGGAGGAGGGGGGGGGGGTATTGGAAAAAAAAGACAACCGGTGACAAAGGAAGAGGAGGGCAGGGGGCAAAAATTGACTAAAAAAAGGGACGTCCTTAAGGGACAGCCCCTAACAATAAATAAGCATAAAAAAAATTTCACAGAAACACTTAGTCACAATAATAAATAAAAATATTCAAATAAAAAAGGAAATCGTATCATAATAGCCAGCAAACAAACATCGTTCCTTAATATTAATAAAATTTAAAAATTATACTTTTTCATTTCTTCAAAAACTGAGCAATTTTTATACTTTATTCTTATTCTTTTTAACTATTTTCCATTTTTGAATGTTTTTTATTGTCTTTTTTTTTTCTTTTCTCTTTTCTTGTTTCTTTCTTTTTTTTTTTTTTCGTTTTTTTTCTTTTCTTTATTTGTTTGAATTGGTTTTTAACTTTTTGTTTATGTTTTCTGCTTTTTTTCTTTCTTTCTTTTTTTTATTTTTTCACTCTCTATTTTTATTTTATATCTTTTTCTTTTTTTATTCATTTTTCTTTCCTTCTTTTTTTTTTAATTTTTGTGTGAAATCGTTATCAAAAAGAATATTAAACTAAGCACAAATATTATTACAGTACGAACAGTCAAATAATTTAAAAAAATTAAAGTTAAAAAAAAAATGTTCTTTTTCTTTCTTTTTTCATTGGCAATGTTCCACCCCGAGTTTGGTTTTTACGCAAAGCCGAACTTTGACACGCATTTTGACAAGCCGAAGTTTGACACGCATACTCCAAGTACGGATATCGAAAGTTTTAAATATAATTATTTTGTCAGATAATGAAAGTTTTAAAAGTAATTTTTTTTTTGCCGCATGCTGTTTTTTTGCAGATTTTTTTAAATGGATTAATTCGTAATATAAATTATATAAAATATTTGATTATCGATTTTTGATTATCGATATTTTTGATTAACGAAGTACAGATTTGTGATATATTAATTATTAAAAGTACAGATATTTTTTGTTAATGTCCTTCATCAAAACGGCTTTTTCTGTAAAGATTTTAAACAAAATGAAATATATATTATGTTGCGGACAAACATATGTCCATAATTTTTATGGAGAGTTATATTGAAAAAATATTCAAACTTAGAACCACTTTGATTTTTTTTTAAACTGACTTATTTTTATTCCGGCTTATTGGTATATTGCCTACATTCTTTACGCGCTCTAGGTGAATTTCCTCTTTTTTTTGTCAGAAGGGAATTTTTTAAGTTCAATATAATAAGAATGAGCTCGATAAAGAGAGCGCAAAAGCGAAAGTTTTTCTGACAAATAGAACAAATTTAAACCGGAATCATAATTCATTATGAAAACGATATTTATTGCATATTACTATTGCATTATAAAAACGAAAAAAGATCAAGTACATTAAGTTAGTTGGATAATATTTAAAGGTTTTTTTGAGAATTTAACTGAACCAATAGCAAAACAAAGTTTTTGTTGTGAAGAATATTTTTCAGGGAAAATTATACTTACAGTTGTTACAAATAAGTTTTTTTTCAAAGAACAAGTTATTAAAGTATTCATTTGGAAACATAATATTATGTGTAAACCGATAACATTTTAATAAATTTACTAAAATTCAAAAGTATGCAGATTTAAAATTATCTTTTATAAACTTGATCCTTATCAAGTTAAAACAATATTAAATTGTTAAATTGAAAGTTTAACACATTAAACCATTTTGTTTAAATTATATTTTCTTGCAGCATATTGTTAAAGGACAATCACTGAATTTAATTTCAAATGCTTATAAACACTAATAATTAACAAAACCAACTCATCACCGACATCTATGTGGATATCTGTCATCTTATCTTGACGTGTAATCTCGCCATATGCAAATTAAAAATCTCGCGCGTCTTTGATGGCTGCATCGTCTGAAGCTAGTTAATGAGTATTTCGCCATTTTGAAGCATCTTTTTAAAGTAGTCCGCAGGGCCGTACCAGGCCAACTTTGCTCTTCGGCCAAGCAAATAAAATTGCGCCCCCCTTTCAAAAAAATATACAAAAAACACATTATATATATTTACATGAAAAAAAATTAATTATTGATCACAAAATTTATCGCATCAAGTTAAAAGAACAATTTGTCACCAATGTTTCACAAACTTCAGTTCAAGGTCACTTTTCTGGCTTTTTTGGAGGCTTTAATGAAGTCACTAATGACATCATCAAAATCAAGTGCGTTGGCCACTTCATGTTCAATTGAAACTACTGCCAGACAAGACAAACGTTCTTGGCCCATAGTTGATCTCAAATAGTTTTTTATGGTCTTAAGTTTACTGAAACTTCTTTCACACGTGGCAACTGTAACTGGTAAGGTGAGGAAGATGCGAATAGCAATTGCCGTGTTAGGATAAGCATCAGTCAATGAGTATTTATGAATGAGCTGCAAAATGTCCATCGGGCTAGATTTTTCAAAGTTTTCCATCATGGCAGCAGCTTGATATTTAAAGCTTGCCGTTTCTGACTGGAAATCTGAAGAATCTAAATCTGCCTTGTAAATTTTTAACAAATTTTTGGCTTTAGTCTTAAGTTCATCCACTGAACTTTTGGAGAGAGAATGTCCACTGAGGAAGTCAAAATCTGAGGATACTGCAGACATAGCTTCAAACCGCCACTCAATTTGTGTGAGAATGCTGTCAAACACAAGGCTGCACTGGGATCCGAAATCTGTTTCTGGTGACAAACGGCAAAAGTCATCTTCAGCTTCATAAAGTGCCATCTGCTTCACTTTGCGCTTTATCTTCATAGGAAAGTCTCCTTCAATTCCAATTTGGATAGCTGTTTCTGCAGCAGCTTTGATAATGTTGTCCACCCCAACATCTCTCAAATTCTGAATGGAGATTTCAGTCCTTTCATTTTTTTTTGCTGCAACGTCAATTGAAATGTTTTTAGACTGAAGCAGTTTGTTTCCCGGTCAATTAAAGAAAGAATTTGACACCAAAAATCCAACAAACACAGAAAACTGAAATCAATTTGAATGATGAGCTCTTTTGCACTGCAAACTGAGACAGCATTTGTCTTGGGAGTGTGAATTATGGATTCCAAAACTTGAAGAACTTCTTTTATTTGTCTGTGTAGTGGGATGATTGCTTCTTTTTTGGCAGACCATCTTGTATCACTATTTCCCTTAGTGAGATGGTCAATGTTTTCATCAGTTTTTCCCATCTTAAGGTAGAACTTGAGAAAAAGTTAAAGATGGCTTGAACTTTTCCAAAGAATGTAATCATGAGTGGAGAAACTTCAGCAGCATGGACACCAACAAGGTTTAAAGTGTGAGCTGCACATGGAACAAATCTTGCAAACTCATTTAGAGAACGGATGTGAGCTTGGACGCCATTATATTTTCCAGACTTATTGGCTCCATTGTCGTAACCTTGGCCCCGACAATCAGAAATGCTCAGGCCATCCTTCTCCAGTTTTTCGATGATTTCAGCTGCAAGGCCCTTTCCAGTTTTTTCGTGAGATCCAATAAAGTCCACAAAGCTTTCCTCAATTGTACAGGTTTCCTCAGTGATGTGGACATACCTGATTATTTGGGTCATCTGCTCTTTGTGGGAGGCATCTGGAGTGCAGTCAAACAAAACAGAGTAGTATTTAGCTTCTCTGACATTTGACAAAATTTCATTCCTGACTTTCTGCCCAAGTAATTCACTCAGCTCATTTTGAATTCGAGGAGAAAAATAGGATGTTGTGGTTTTCTTTGCCTTAACGGATGCAACATGTTCAGCCACTAAATGATAATAATGGCTTATCAGCTCAAATTAAGTTCAGAAAGATGCCACTGTTTTGCTCTCCAATTACTTCTCTTTGAGACCCCGAAGGGCAAGATTGTTCTTGGCACAGAACGAAACGTCATCAACAATCACTTTCAAGATATCTCTCCACTTTTTCATCTCTCCGTTGATAACTCTCTGCAGATCAGAATCCAAGGTCTTTCCTTCCTTGAGATTTTTTTCCAGATTTTTCCAATCAGAATAGCATCTTTAGTGTTCATTGCTGTTTTCGTGTTCTGGAATTCTTGGGTTTAGTTTTTTCAGTCACAAAATCCTTTTGAAATTTCTGAAAAATTGTTGGTTTTTGTCGTTGAAAATAGCAGACAGCAAAAACAAAACAAAGAATCTTTTTTGTTGCTGTACAGCAGCCAGTAGCGAACAAATTTTTCACCATTGGGATGAATTTTTTCATACCATTTTGAGCTGAAGTGTCGCATTCTGTTGTCAAAGTCTAAAAAGTGTGTTTGGGAAAAATTCTCTTCTTTCTTGCTCCGGCCCATGCTGAATCAAAAAGCACCTTGTTTTATCTGTCATTTTAGGCCATGTAGCTGGATCACTGTGTTGAAAGTTTTCTCCCGAGGTTGCTGAAATTTCTGAGACTCAGGAGGAAATTAACTGTTGCCCATTTCAATTGGTTTGGAAAGCTGAGAATTTCTATCTTCTTGTGCTTCTGAATCATTTGGTCCAAATTCGTCTTGACTTTGGCCAATGAAAATCTCCTCTTTAATTAATTCCAATGGATGATATGAATTTAAGTCAGTAATTAAAGATGTAGCAGCAACTTCAGCTGTTGAATCATTATCAACTTCATTGCAAATATCCTCTGAAATAATTTGTTTTTCCACAGAAGAGTTTGTTACCAACCACTTCTTGAAACAATTTCTTAGTTTTGCGTCACTTTCAAGACGGTCTCTTCTTTTCTTCTTAAATTCAGCACCAGATAATTTTTTTGCACGATTCATTGTAAAAAATAATGTTCAGAAAATACAACTTTTTATTTTTTAATTGCGCTCTTCTATTATTTCTTTTTTCTTTTTTCTTTTCTTCTCCCTCTTTATTTTTATTATTGTTTGCTTACTTTACTTTCTTTAGCTTTCATTTCATTTGTTTCTTTATTTAAGCCGCTTAAATTAAGCGTTCTTTTTTTAAATTCGAAGTTCTTTTTGTCTTTATTTTTTTCTTTTTAGAATAATTTTTAATGTGTGCGTTAAATTAATTTATATGATATTTAATGAATCATTTGTTTATATTATAAATAATTATTGGTTTTTAATTGTCGTTCTTAAATTCAGCACCAGATAATTTTTTTGCACGATTCATAATAAAAAATAATGTTCAGAAAATAAAACTTTTTAGTGTTTAAGGGCGCTCTTCTGTTTGGTAAATGAGCTTTTATTTTAAAGTTCGTCAGGAGGCGCAATTTTAATTAATTTTCTTATCAACATAAAAGTGACGCCACGCAAATTAGTTTCATAATGTGAAAATAAATAAATTAATTTGGGGAATTTTGCGCCCTCCCAATTTTGGCACCTCAGGCCGCGGCCCGGCTGGCCCCGCCCTTGGTACGGCCCTGGTAGTCCGGAAATACCTCTTTTCTTCAAATGTAATGGACAACTCAGTCGCTAAAAGTGCAACAAATTAAAAGAATAAATTTCTTTTATTATGATACCGTCAACTCTCCATATCTCGAACCTCCAAGGGACCAAGAAGTTCTTGAGATAGCGAATGTTCGAGTAATTGAGAGTATAATCCATGATTAAGGGTTTAACGGGACTCACAAAAATTTCGAGATCAAAAGTTTGAGATATCAAGTATTCAGATATCGAGAGTTGACTGTATTCAAGATAAACGTCATTTATATAAAAGTATAAATTAAATAAAAGTAAGAAGATACAAACACATTGCCATACACATCCAAGAGATGAAGTCTCAAATGTACAAATTTCACTATGTGAAATTTGCACATTTGAGACTTTATCTCTTTAAATGTCACTACATCTTGGGAATTGCCTAAAATTTAATTATGCAATTACTTTGGTTTGCCACAATTAACAGAAACAAATATCAGATATCTAAGAATGCATTAAAGGACAGTTTAATTTATAGTGAACTTTATGTAAGGCAAAATGGTGAAACTTTCTTGTTATTACAAATTAAATTTAAAAATCTGCTGCAGTTATAATTTATAAATAGTGAGTAATTTGTATACTGTGATTTAATATTACCTGAATCTTCGTCTTCATTTATATTGTTGGGATTAAACTCAAATAATATTGCTACAAATATGCAAAATAGATATTCTTATTTATAGCAAATAACTTAAAAAAAAAGTATTTTTAAAGTTGTTGGTTTGTAACACTCTTATTGCTTTTTTTATTTGTCTTTAGAAATTACTGCAAGTTAAATTAACTATAACTTACTAATAATTGCCATTTGAGTATCTACTGATTCAATTAAACTATCATCATTTGAGTATCTGTTGATTCAAATAAACCATCATCATTTGAGTATCTACTGATTCAATTAAACTATCATCATTTGAGTATCTACTGATTCAGTTAAACAATCATCATTTGAGTATCTATTGATTCAGTTAAACTATCATCATTTGAGTATTTACTGATTGAGTTAAACCATCATCATTTGAGTATCTGCTGATTCAGTTAAACCATCATCATTTGAGTATCTACTGATTCAGTTAAACCATCATCTTTGGAGTATCTACTGAATCAGTTAAACTACCATCATTTGAGTATCTACTGATTCATTAAAAGCAAAAAAAAGTCAAATAAGTTAACCAAATAAAAGTGGATTATGGCATAAATAAAAGTAGGTTGTGGCAAATAATAATGGCATTTTTTGTATTGTAATAATTGAAAAAAAAAAGAAACAAAAAAAACCAAACTAAGTGGTTAAAGTCAAACGTTTTGATGAAAAAAGAGTAATAAAAAAAAAAGACAATAAAGTTATCAAAAAAAAGAACAAAATCAGTTGTCATGCTATGAATATTTTTGTTATTATAAAATGTGTTTTGTATGTATAAACTCTTGAAGTATTTGACTTGAATTTGCATGTGTGCAATTTTGCAAGATTTCTAAATGTGTTTTTTTGTAAAATGTAATGTCCATGTTCTATAAAGGATGCTTGGTACAATGTTTATATGCAGTTGCACTAGACTACTGGTAAAGTACTTAAAGTATGCAAAGTATAAGTTTTATACTTTGCATACTTCAAGTAACTACATACTTTATGAGGCAGAGGTTGTTCTTAGTTCGTTGCTGCATCTTTATACCAACTTGTTAATTATAAAGAGTTGAACATTTAAATTTTTGGAAAAAGAAAATTTTTACAGATGATTTACCAAACTAACTTACATTTTCCATGTAAATCTACGAACCCAAAAGAAGTTACTGTTTAGCCTAAATTTTGAGAAGGCTGATAAGGCGTACGTCAATATTTTTCTTTATATATATTATATAGGATAAAAATTGGATGATAATCTATTGGAAAATTTAACAGAAAAAGTGATCCTTATTTGTTTTTCTACCGAACAGTTCTTTTGTACAGTTACATATAAGCATTGGTATTACAAGCTAGCAAAGAATATTAAAGTCAAAAAAATTTAACCAAATAATGGTGAATTATGGCAATTTTTGTAATAAAAAAACTTCATCAAAGTTAGCTTTTACATTTGAAGAAACAACTTATAAAAAAAAATTGTTAATATTAAATCAAAGTAAAACATGGTGCATCTCTGTTTTTATGTTATTAAGCAAGAGATATTCACAGAAATTCAAAAAAGGCACACTTAATTTTATTGGTTGTACCTAAAATTACATAATGAAACTATTCATAAAATTTGTAAATACGGAGTACATTTTATTTTTAATTTTTTTTTAAGTGTTTTTTTTAATTTTTTCAGAGCAGACATATTTTTTTCTTCTGAAGTATATAATGTAAGATAAATTATTAGCATTGTAAATATAAAATTTATCAAAGTTTCCTGCTTTATTTAATATTATTTACAATCAGTTGCTATTAAAGGATTAAAGTTTTATGATAATTATAGAATACAATAATCAGTATTTTGTTCAGGTTAAAAGCTATATATCAACAAACAGGTATTGAGTTTTGAAATTGAAATAAACATCAACATGAACTTGCATGTTTACAATTTTTCTTGTTTCTACCTTTTTACACTTAGTTTATCATAAAGGTGTGGTAAGTTGAGAGTTATTCCTTTTGGTAATCAGTTTAATATACCAAAACACACTTGTGGACATCAGGTTATAGATTTTTTCTAATAGCTTATTATGCTACAATCCTTTGTAATCTTTTATTACAATAGATTACCAAAGGATATCTAAATTCGCTCATGCTTACAATTGCTTTTAATTTAGAATTGTTGCAAATTATCTAGCTATAACAACTAATAAGCAATATTCTTAAACTTTTTTAGTGTTGTGTATAATTTATATATGGGAGTAATAAGTGTAAAGTTCTGAAAAGAAATTAAATTATATTTTCAAAATACTTTTCTTGCTAAATGATAGGATTAATGGGAACTTAATTTGAAAAAATTTATACCAAGTTAATAATAGTCTATTGATATTAGTAGGTAAATTTTAAAACTGCTTTAAAAAATCTATCGTATGAGAATCACAGCATAGCCAAGTTTTACCATCTGGTTTATAGTTTGTTACAATGGTTGTCTTTTTTATATCTTAGAGTTATAAAAACTAATTTTTTAAAATCTTTTTAAAAACAAACTAACTTTTTAAATCTTTATTTTTTAGATAATATTCTGAAAATTACGGATGTTTTGAGTTGTGAGGTTTTATAAAAGTACTTGTACTATATTGCACAAAATTCGATAAAAATCATTATTTGGTTTTTAACGCAATTACTCAAATTCACTTTTATTATTCGTTGCGTTTTTTGACATTAGTTTTGATTTAAAAATACGCACAAAAGCCTCTCTTTCAAAATCAGCTAATCAGATTGCAGAGATATGCATCTCTGCTTATTCTGAGCCTGTATATGGTTTCAAAATATGCGGCCGATCGCAATATCAAAAATTCCAAGGACTCTCAAAAGTTCGTTGGTTGGCGTTACTTCCAGCTATCGAAAAAGTGCTTAGGTTATATCAGCCACTAAGATCATGCTTTTAAGCTTAGAAAGTTGTTCGAAACTTTTATTTGACTTTTTCAATAACAAAGTGGGTGAAATAGTATTGTTTTTTGTTCTCAGCCAAGCCAATATTTTTTATAACACGGTAAAAAAAATTGATAAAGATGATATTTCTGGTGCTGAGGTTGCCGTAGTATTAAAGGGTTTGAAAGACTAGATAAAATCTAGAAAGAGAAAATTTCTACCTTTCATGGTAAGATAGCATTTGCATGTTACCGAAGAACGTAGTCATAATTTGAAAAACCAATTTCTGAAAGAAGTAAACATTTTTTACAGTGTCTGTCTAGAGTATATAGATGAGTGGACGCTTCAGTTTAATGGGTTGAAGTTTTTAAATGGTCTTTACTTAACTGTAAAGTTGAATGAATTGAAATTATTGAAACTATAACTTTTTTGAAAAAATCGATTGAAATCACATTTGATGACAATAAATTGTTCGACGAAATTCGGAGAACTAATTTATATTGCACAAAGGAAAAGTTTTCTTCTTGGAACTCATGATCTGTTGAATGTGACAAACAAAGGGGCGAAATTTTTTCTCATTTCGAAAATAACCACGTTCCTTATAACAATTTGTTAGAATTGGTGGAAGCCGCTTTATGTTTGCCAGGTACAACCGCTTCCGTAGAGCGATTGTTTTCGATTGCCAATGATATTTGGACGTAAAAAGTTCCAACGGTGGGATTTAAACCTGGGCGCTCCGCTCCAGGATGACGACGCGCTAACCAACGAACTTTTGAGAGTCCTTGGAATTTTTGATATTGCATATCGGCCGCATATTTTGAAACCATATACAGGCTCAGAATAAGCAGAGATGCATATCTCTGCAATCTGATTAGCTGATTTTGAAAGAGAGGCTTTTGTGCGTATTTTTTAAATCAAAACTAATGTCAAAAAACGCAACGAATAATAAAAGTGAATTTGAGTAATTGCGTTAAAAACCAAATAATGATTTTTCTATCGAATTTTGTGCAATATAGTACAAGTACTTTTATAAAACCTCACAACTCAAAACATCCGTAATTTTCAGAATATTATCTAAAAAATAAAGATTTAAAAAGTTAGTTTGTTTTTAAAAAGATTTTAAAAAATTAGTTTTTATAACTCTAAGATATAAAAAAGACAACCATTGTAACAAACTATAAACCAGATGGTAAAACTTGGCTATGCTGTGATTCTCATACGATAGATTTTTTAAAGCAGTTTTAAAATTTACCTACTAATATCAATAGACTATTATTAACTTGGTATAAAATTTTTCAAAATTAAGTTCCCATTAATCCTATCATTTAGCAAGAAAAGTATTTTGAAAATATAATTTAATTTCTTTTCAGAACTTTACACTTATTACTCCCATATATAAATTATACACAACACTAAAAAAGTTTAAGAATATTGCTTATTAGTTGTTATAGCTGAGATAATTTGCAACAATTCTAAATTAAAAGCAATTGTAAGCATGAGCGAATTTAGATATCCTTTGGTAATCTATTGTAATAAAAGATTACAAAGGATTGTAGCATAATAAGCTATTAGAAAAAATCTATAACCTGATGTCCACAAGTGTGTTTTGGTATATTAAACTGATTACCAAAAGGAATAACTCTCAACTTACCACACCTTTATGATAAACTAAGTGTAAAAAGGTAGAAACAAGAAAAATTGTAAACATGCAAGTTCATGTTGATGTTTATTTCAATTTCAAAACTCAATACCTGTTTGTTGATATATAGCTTAACCTGAACAAAATACTGATTATTGTATTCTATAATTATCATAAAACTTTAATCCTTTAATAGCAACTGATTGTAAATAATATTAAATAAAGCAGGAAACTTTGATAAATTTTATATTTACAATGCTAATAATTTATCTACATTATATACTTCAGAAGAAAAAAATATGTCTGCTCTGAAAAAATTAAAAAAAACACTTAAAAAAAATTAAAAATAAAATGTACTCCGTATTTACAAATTTTATGAATAGTTTCATTATGTAATTTTAGGTACAACCAATAAAATTAAGTGTGCCTTTTTTGAATTTCTGTGAATATCTCTTGCTTAATAACATAAAAACAGAGATGCACCATGTTTTACTTTGATTTAATATTAACAATTTTTTTTTATAAGTTGTTTCTTCAAATGTAAAAGCTAACTTTGATGAAGTTTTTTTATTACAAAAATTGCCATAATTCACCATTATTTGGTTAAATTTTGTGACTTTAATATTCTTTGCTAGCTTGTAATACCAATGCTTATATGTAACTGTACAAAAGAACTGTTCGGTAGAAAAACAAATAAGGATCACTTTTTCTGTTAAATTTTCCAATAGATTATCATCCAATTTTTATCCTATATAATATATATAAAGAAAAATATTGACGTACGCCTTATCAGCCTTCTCAAAATTTAGGCTAAACAGTAACTTCTTTTGGGTTCGTAGATTTACATGGAAAATGTAAGTTAGTTTGGTAAATCATCTGTAAAAATTTTCTTTTTCCAAAAATTTAAATGTTCAACTCTTTATAATTAACAAGTTGGTATAAAGATGCAGCAACGAACTAAGAACAACCTCTGCCTCATAAAGTATGTAGTTACTTGAAGTATGCAAAGCATAAAACTTATACTTTGCATACTTTAAGTACTTTACAGTAGTCTAGTGCAACTGCATATAAACATTGTACCAACCATCCTTTATAGAACATGGACATTACATTTGACAAAAAAACACATTTAGAAATCTTGCATTTTCGAAACCACCGTACCTTGTTCTGTTATGACCTAGATTTTGAAAATAATCTGTTGATATCTAAAAAAATAAGAGAGTTGAACGAGCTGGTCCAGAATTTTTAGTGTTTGAGATTTTTAAAATTTTGTAATAATCTTATTAATGTAAAATAATGTTTTAGAAAAAATTGCGACGACCGGAGCCTGGAAACAAAATTAAACCTAAAATTTGGGTCCTCGTGTCCATGTAGTTTTTGCCCATGGCGTTTTTACGGGATGGGGGGGAAGGAAGGGGGTGAACCCCCCTCCCCCAAAGAAGGTGATTTTGAAGTTATAGTCGGTTTTTTTTACGAATTTAGTCGGCTAGTCTGATATTTGACACAACTCAGTCGAGTAAATTTTAGTTTTGAGGACTTTTTTTTTTTTCTTTTTTATAGAAGCTAGTCGGTACTTTTTAAAGATTCACCCTCCCTCATTTTATTTGTAGAATCGCCTCTGGTCCCATGTATGGTTTCAATAAAAGCAATTTTTATTTTTTATAATATCTTAAACTTGGTTAAAAATATTCAACAGCTTTATAATTACATACAAAAATCTCTTCTCGTTAAAAAGTTATTATTTATAGTTTAATAGTTTATTAACTACTATTCTATATATTATTATTATATATTACTATTATAATAATTTATTAATTACTATTATTATTATAGTTTATTAACTATTTCAAAAAATAACTTTAAATTCACGACTTTAAGGTCACAACTTTTAAATGGTAAATTTTTCGGATTGAAATTCAAAATCTGTTGATAACTTTTGAATGCAATAAATATGAAAAGAAAAAAAAAATTCAAAAACATTTCAAGGGCGTTACATTTGGGGTGTGTTCTTAGAGTTTTAATATGATTGGGTCCGATCACTAGGACACAAATAAAAAGATTTTAGTTTTTTTTGTTGAAGTTTTGATTGATATATAACATAACAAGTTAATAATAGCTGTTTCATATTTTACAAACTAATTTTTCACAATAAATTATATATAGTTATATGAGAGTTGTATGTAACAATATCTTTATGAAAATATTTTAAATAATTTTAGTGACATTTGGATATTAGATTTCATTTTTATTTTTTAATACTAAATACTATTAAGAACTTTTACACTTAATTACAAAAATAACAAAAACATATGAACAGTATAGATTTTAAAATTTTTTAAGATTTTAAACTTAAAATGGTTAAAATAAATTAAGCTAAATCAATATCTTTTTTATCAAAAAACAAAAATAAAATCCTAAGTAAACAACTGTTTCTTTCGAGGATTCTATCTTAATTTATATGTGCATTTACTTGTTTTCATGCAATTCTGTGCATAAAGAACCATGACGTACTACTAAATACGCACGCATAAAATTATCGGGACTGTGAAGATGTCTATTACTTGAAGGAATTTTAAAAAATTTTTTCTGTATGTTTTACCAAAGGGTGTTTATAAAATGTTAGATGTTTTACTTTTACAAATTAATTTTTAATTTGTATCACATCAAAGTAGGAGTAAAGTTTATTTAATTAGCTTTGAAAAAGAAAAAAATTTAAGTAAAATACAAGAAGGAAGTGTAGTTTTATTGAATATTAAAAAACATTAAATTTACAATATTAACTTAAATGATGACTGTTTTCCAAATGGAATTTGTGGAAGATGTTGAACTAGTTTAATAAATAGTTTTATGTAAACCATTTGATTTTTCCAAGATCAAAGAAACTATTATTACTAGAAACCAACAGTTTTGCCAATGTGATATACGCCTTATTGCTAGAAGTAATAAAGACCAAAACTTAACATGAAAGTTCCCAACCGGCACATCTAGTTTCTTTTTCGGAATTAAAACCTCTATAGACACATATTTGTCACAATCCAGGCATAAACCAAAAACACGTGTATATTACGGGCAGTTTTAACGCATGTTTTTTGAGGTTTTAAAGTCAAATTTAAATGTTGCATGCTTTTATCAGTGATTTCACATTCCTTATGGAAAGTTATTATAAAATAATACTACATTTCTGTAACAGTGAAACCATTAGTATTTTAACTGGCATTCATGGTAAATAGTAATAGTTGATTTCACTTTTTCAAAGTTTGCAAGAATCTTACGCAAATATGAAAATAATAATTGATTTTATTAATTTAAACAGTATGAAATATTTTTGTGCTTTCGATATGAAGTTGGCCAATATTTATTTTGGAATAAAAACTGCAGCCTCAACTCTTCCTTGCCTTTGTTGTATAGCTATCAAAGATGATTTTCAAAATTTTGCATTTCAAGGTGAACATAGAATGCTTGGAATGCTTAGATCATCAGCTAATAATTACAAAAATGCTTGCAGAAATAAAATTAAAAAAATGAAAAAAGTTATCTGCTATACCCTATCCTAACTGTGTAGACCAAGCACTCATCGGTCTACCAGATGAAACAAAGGTTATAAAAGTTCTTGCACCAACGGAGCTACACCTTCTCTTTAACGATCTTGATTTTGATCTGAAGTGTGAATTAATATCTAAATCTAAAGAATTTTGTTTTAAAGCAGAGGACAGGTCATTAAAAGACCACGGCTTCATTATGAGAAATTTAAGGGAGAACATTGTTTGAAACTGTTTGATAATATAGATATTTTGACTGATTTGTTCAAGTCTTTATCACTTTCTCGTCATACTTTCTTTTCTAAAACTTTTTTTTTCTTTCTGATTAAATATATATATATATATAATTTATTGTGAAAAATTAGCTTGTAAAATATGAAACGGTTATTATTAACTTGTTATGTTAAATATCACTCAAAACTTCAACAACAAAAACTAAAATCTTCTTTTTATTTGTGTCCAAGTGATCGGACCCAATCATATAAATCATAGGGCCCCTAACGTCTAGGCCTCCTAGGCAAAGACTTAAGGGGTAAGTCTAGGCCTCCTAGGCAAAGACTTAAGGGGTAAACAGATTCTATCTGTTGACCAGCCTTGCACCCCTTCTTCATCTATTAGGCTGGCGCAGATGTATTTTTAATACATTGTTTCCAGTTTAGGATGTTGAATGCTGGATCTTCTTGACTCAATGCATGGGTTTGCTTGTGTCACTGTTTTTACGACTAGGCAACTCATTCTATTATCTCCTTATGAGGGTACAGCTCTAAAACTCAGTTTTATGGTTCTGAGGCCGGCTGGTAGTCAGGTTTCCCGAACTCTGTGGTAGCTCTCAGAGAGGCTGATTCCATCAACAGCTGAAAAATATCAAAGTATTAACAGTGCCATGTTGCGCATGGATGGTGTCCCTGTTTGTACTTTTGGTGTGCATTGCGGAGGCCACATTTGGAGCCCTTTGTTACGGCTTAGGGTTTATTAGTAGTAATGAGGCAATTGCTTGGGCTATTAAACGGTGTTCTGAGTACTATCTATGCTTTGAGTCAAGTTCTTCAAACTAATTTAAAAATGAATAAAGTACCAAAAACTATAAAACACAAAAAACCATCATCATCACCAAGTTCTCTAAACCTATCATTCACTAATATTCGTGGTCTTCGAAGTAACTTTTCTTCTGTTGAGTCTTATCTCTTGCAAAGTTCACCAGACCTACTTGCTCTTTGTGAGACTAATTTGAGTTCAGCTGTCTCATCTTGTGATCTTAGTGTTGATGGTTATCTTCCTCTGATTCGTAAAGACTCCAATAGTCACATGCTTGGCCTGGGCATTTACATTCGTAAGAATTCACCTGTTTGTCGTGAAACTAGGTTTGAATCCACAGACTATTCCTTCATGTGCTTTCGTTTAGCACCACTTCACTCTATTGCCTTTCTCTTTGTTCTATATCGCTCTCCTTCATCTCAAGACTGCACTCTTTTTGATGTTATTTCTGATCATATTGACCAAGCCCTCTCTCTTTATCCATCAGCTAATATAGTTGTTGTCGGTGACTTTAATGCTCACCACTCTGAATGGCTTGGCTCTAGTGTCAGTGACTCTGCAGGCATTAAAGCCCACAACCTTTGCCTTTCTCAATCCCTAACTCAAATAGTCAACTTTCCAACTCGCTTTCCTGACAACCCTAATCATTTACCTTCTCTACTTGACTTATGTCTTGTTTCTGATCCTAGTCAGTGCTCAGTTTCTCCACATTCACCCTTAGGTGCTTCTGATCACAGTTTGATCTCTTTAAAACTAATATCTCATTCTTCTTCATCACCTGAATCCCCCTATTATCGAACCTCTTACAACTACAGTAAAGCTGACTGGGATTCTTTCCGTGATTTTCTTCGTGATGGCCCTTGGGTAGAAATCTTTCAACTTCCTGTCGACAAATGTGCTTCTTACATAACTTTGTGGATTCAGGCTGGCATGGAATCTTTTATTCCCTCTCGACGATTCCAGGTCAAGCCTCACTCTCCTCCATGGTTTTCCTCACACTGTGCTGCTGCGATTGCCAATCGAAACCGTTACTTCCATATTTATCAGCAAAACAATTCTCCAGAAAACAGACGTCTGTTTATTACTGCTAGAAACAACTGTAAAAAGGTTTTGTCTAACACCAAAACCCGCTATTCTCAGGTCATGAAATCTCGTATCTCATCTCAAAAATTAGGCTCTCGTGACTTCTGGAGAATCTTTAATAATATCAATAATAAGGGCAAATCTTTAATTCCACCTCTCTTGTATGGTTCAGACTTTGTCACCTCACCTAAAGACAAAGCCGAACTGTTTGCTAA
This sequence comes from Hydra vulgaris, assembly GCF_038396675.1. Taxonomy (NCBI): domain Eukaryota; kingdom Metazoa; phylum Cnidaria; class Hydrozoa; order Anthoathecata; family Hydridae; genus Hydra; species Hydra vulgaris. Next base: position 3,791,805 of record NC_088926.1, on the reverse strand, counting down.
AAACTTTTCATCAATATCATCTCTTGATTCCACTAATTGCGTTCTACCTAATATTGCCAACAAACAGGTTGATCCATTGCTTGACATTCATATCACTCCAGCATCTGTATCTAAAGTGATCTCCTGCCTAGACTCTTCTACAGCTTGTGGCACAGACAACATACCTGTTATTGTCTTGCAGAAGTGTTCTCCGGAGCTGTCGTCTATACTCTCATAACTATTCAACAAGTGCTTATCAGAGTCTTGTTTTCCAGCCTGCTGGAAAGCCGCATCTATTATCCCTATCTTCAAAAATTCTGGGGAGCGATCTGATTTGTCTAACTACCGTCCCATAAGTCTTCTTCCTATCATAAGCAAGGTTTTTGAATCTTTAATTAACAAACACTTAATTTCTCATCTTGAACCTAATAACTTACTTTCTGACCATCAATATGGATTTCGATCTTCTCGTTCTACAGCTGATTTGCTAACAGTAATAACTGACAGGTTTTATCGTGCATTAGATGAAGGTGGAGAGGTTAAGGCCATTGCTCTTGACATTTCAAAAGCGTTTGATAAAGTTTGGCATGCTGGTCTTCTCCATAAGCTTTCTTCTTATGGTGTATCCGGCAACATCTTTAAGATCATTAAATCCTTCCTTTCCAATCGTAGCATAAAAGTTGTCCTTGATGGACAACACTCTTCTTCTTATTCTGTAACTTCAGGGGTTCCTCAAGGTTCTATCCTTGGCCCTATACTCTTTTTAATTTACATTAACGATCTTCCAGATATTCTCACATCTAAGGTGGCATTGTTTGCTGATGATACTACCATTTATTCTTGTCGTGATAAGAAACCAACACCCTCTGATTGCCTGGAGGGGGCATTTGAGCTTGAAAAGGATCTCACTTCTGCTACAGCATGGAGCTCACAGTGGCTGGTGAACTTTAATTCAGATAAAACTCAATTTTTTTCAGCCAATCGTTATCGCAATAATTTAGATCTTCCTATATTTATGAACAGTGATGTACTCGATGAGTCACCTACTCTTCATCTTCTAGGATTAACTCTTACTTCGAATCTTTCTTGGAAACCATATATCAAATCGGTTGCAAAATTAGCATCTGCTAAGGTTGCATCTCTTTATCGAGCTCGCCACTTTCTTACTCTGGATTCTATTTTCTATCTCTATAAATCTCAAATCCGGCCTTGTATGGAATACTGTTGCCATATCTGGGGCGGATCTTCTAATGATGTCCTTTCTCTTTTAGACAAGGTGCAAAAACGCATTGTAAACATAGTTGGACCTGCTCTTGCAGCCAACCTCCAACCATTATCACATCGTCGTAATGTTGCTTCTCTTTCTCTTTTCTACAAATACTATAATGGGCACTGCTCTAAAGAGCTAGCGTCTCTTGTGCCATCTACTAAAATTCATTCTCGTGTTACTCGTCATTCAATTAAGTGTCATCCTTTTTCTGTGACTGTTCCTAAGTGCTCCAAAAACGCTTATTTGTCTAGTTTTTTTCCTCGAACATCAGCTCTTTGGAATTCGCTTCCTTCATCTTGCTTTCCTGATTCATATAATTTGCAATCTTTTAAATCGTCCGTCAATCGTTATCTTGCTCTACAACCTTCATCTTTTCTCTTACAGTAACTTCCAACTTTATTTAGTGGCTGCTTGCAGCCTTGTTGGAAGCGAAGATGTTTAAAAAAAAAAAAAAAAAAAAAAAAACGTAATGCCTTGAAAACATTTTTGAATATTTTTTTCTTTTCATATTTACTACAATTAAAATTTATCAACAAATTTTAAATTTCATTCCAAAAAAATATGCTGTTTAAAAGTTGTGACCTTTTAAAGTTATTTTTTGAAGTTAATTGGGAATAATAAACTATAAATAATAATAACTTTTTAATGAGAAGAGACTTTTGTATTAAATTTAAAATTTGTCAATTAATTTTAACATAGTTTAAGATATTATGAAAGAAAAATTTTTTTCTTTTATTGAAACCATACATGGGACACAAGGATTAATTTTAGGTTTAATATTGTTTCCAGGCTCTGATCATTGCAATTTTTTCTAAAATATTTTTATTTTGCATTAGTATGACTATTATAAAATTTTATGAAAGTATCAGCTCTGGAAGTTATCTACCTAAAACACAAAAAATTCTAGACCAGCTTGTTTAACTCTCTTTTTTTTTAGATATTGACAGAATATTTTCAAAATCTACATCATAACAGAACAAGGTACAGTGACTTCGAAAATGTAATCCATTTCTGGTGTACCTTTTTTTCATAAGAAACATTTTCACTAGGGCGTGAGTTAAATGCAATAGTGGTTATATATTAAAGTATCCCGGAAAACATAAAAAAAAAAGTACTATATTTCATAAAAAGTATCCCCACCTCCCTGTTTTCTGTAAAAAAATAAAGTACCCATATGTTATGGTTCATCTAGTAATCTATCACAAGATGTTTAACTATTTCAATAATAAAAATCTTTTATAACAGATAATAAACAGAATAATAGACGAATAATATACAGAATGATAAATGGATAACAAACAGAATAATAAACAAACAATAAACAGATAATAAACAGAATGATAAGCAGAATGATAAACAAATAAAAACAGAATGATAACTACTATTTATACGACAATTTACTTGTCAAACATTTTTCAACTGCAAAAATGTTCACAATATTGTTAGTTTTTTTTATTTTTATTAACACGAGTTGTTTGAAAACGGAAAAAGTTTTACATTGAGTGTCCACAAAAACGTCTTGGATTTGACCTAGTATGTTTTGAAGAATTATGCATTAACTCTTTTGTATAAAGTGTGTTGTCGCCAAAGTTTCTGTTCTGGACCGAAGCAGGTTTCGAACAGAAACTTTGGCGAAGATATTTTCCAGAAAAAGGTTAAGTTAGATAATTAGTACACTTGAAAAGAATTTATTTTTGTTCTTTATTTTTGTTAATTTTTTTTTGACTTGATTGCAATTTATTATTGATAAAATAATTATTGGTATTACTTACTCAGGGGGTAAGATAATTACTTACTCAGGGGGTTAAAGTTTAAGATAATTAGTAAAGTTAACATTATTAATTATCTAACTTAACCTTATTCTGAAAATTAGGTTATTTATTTAAAAACTTTGGCATATAAAATTAGCCAAATGGTCACACACAAGCAGTGTGTGGCATTACTGGCGTTTTGATGAGGATCAGCACTAATAACTAGTTTATCCCATCAGACAAACGTCATTGCCACTTCTGTTTTACCCCGCGACTAAAATATGTGAGGAATGTTTTTTTCAGAAAAAAAAGTCAAGTCCAGATGAAGGATAGAAAAATGTTGATTGAGGAAAAAGATAATGCAGCTTACAGAGCTAGAAAAGAAAAGATGAGACTTACAATATTAAATAAAGAAAAACAAAAATAAAAATTACTTCAAAGAGTTCAAGAGAGCCAGAATAGCAATATTCTGTGGCATTATTTTAGATTTATTTAAAAAACCTGACAGCAACCATATCTTTTTAGTAGATGATGAACATACCAATGAGAGAAACAAAAGAAAAGTTGTGAATTTTTATTACTTCATTATTAGAAATGTTTTTATTTATAATCAAATATTTTTTATTTGTTTTCAGAACAGGTTTAAATTAATATTAAAATTAATAATTTGTTAAACACATTTTAAAATAGATAGCTAAACATTTAGATCAAAGCTAAAATCTTATAGATTATTCCTTGAATTAAAGCAACATCAAGTGTAGCAAAAACAGCAAGTGTAGCAGCAAGATGTTGGAATACAACTTCAGACCGCAATTATGTCAGCCATTCTTGCTAAATCTGGTGTTAATTTTGATGAAATAAAGATCTAGTTTTTCAGTTCACAGAAAACACTTCCAGCAATTCAGATAACAGGGGCAAACTATTGATTTACTAAAAGATAGAAGACAGGTTCTACATTTTGACATTAAATTAGTTATAGAACTCCAGGAAGATCTTAAAACATCTATTGTTTATGACAGATCGGCTGTGAGCATCTGTGAGAATCTGGAGAGCTAATTTCCAGAAGCTCCAAATTACAATTATATATTAATTGGGGTCATCCAACTAAAAAAAAGTACTGGAGCAAGCAATATAGCTTACAAAATTATTAGAATACAACAAGTGTGTTAATCAACTATTTGCTTGCTGTTGTGATATGACCAGTAGTATAATGGGTATATGCTGAAACAACTCAGTTGCTGAGTATAAAACTTATCCTATTATTATAAATGTCACTTCATTGGAGGTCTTACAGTAAAAATATTATTTGTGTTTAAAGCATTATGTTTAAAATTAAAAATTAAAAATGAAAAAAAAGAACTTTTGTTGTAAATATAAATTGAGTTAACTGAGATTGAGAGATTAATGAGAAGTCGATTCAGTGGTAAAACCTTTTCCAAACAATCCCCTCTGTTTCTGCCCTAAAGCTCTGAAAATAAGTTATGAAAAGGAAGATTTTTTACCATATTTTTTATACATTATGGTTTTATACCATTATGCACCATGGTTTTTATACAGTTCTCTACTTTCAAAGGTACCCGTAAAACAACCTTGATGCTTTTAGGACTAGTCAAAATACAAAAGCTAATTGTGTTAGCAATTGGAGATGATGACGTTGAAGAAAGTAAAAAGATTAAAATGATTAAAGACCTACTTTAAAAAAAAAATTGTTGGTAAAAAAACTTTTTTTAAAAAAAAATTATTACTTTTACATTCCATATTGGATATACTTAAAATATTCTAATTCTTGATTCTAAAGCAACACTTTTTTTTCCGGTTGGTCCAGAAATCCTGGTATCTTATAGAAATTATTAGTGTTACTAGGACAAAGTTGAATAATTGGTTTACAGTGAAGAAAAATATTAGGAGAGTAATAAAAGGTTAGGTTTAAAGAAAAGTTTTTAAATATCTCTCTGTTACAAATGACTGTGCTGAAAGAATACATATTGCTAATATATTACTATGAGAAGAATTCTACAAATAAAGATTAAAGACAAAATCTAACACTTTGTTGTAAAAGATCATAAAAATAAATAACAAGGAAACATGCCAAAAAACTAACAAAAGCTCAAATTTTATAATTATATTCCAATGCATCTAAGGAGTCATCCATAAATTATGTCACACTTTAGGAGGGAGGGGGGAAGGAGGGGTTAATGGATTTGTGACGACTCATTTGGGCTTGTTACTAAAGTGTTACGATATTGTGACAAGGAAGGAAGGGGTAGTCAAAAACGGTCGAAATTATTTTTAATAATTAATTTTTTATTATTAAAAATAAGTTACTTTAAGTTTCATTATTAATTTTGCAAAAAAGATTTTTAAATTAAAATTTTTCATATTATTTAAGGGAATTTGCCTCTGTAACAAGAGTGTAAATAAATATGTAACAAGACTGTATATAAACTCTGTAACAAGAGTGTATATATATATTTAAACTAATTATTATTGAAAATAATTAAACTGTAAATAGACTCATTAAATTAATTTCAATTAATTTATTGGGAAGTTATTATAAATTATTTGTTCTATTCTTTTGTTTAATTTTATTTAGTTATAATATTTTTATATTTTTTCTAAACTTACTTTTTCTAGAAAAAAAAAGAAATTTGCTTTGCAGAACTTAAAACAATGCTTACCATGTATTAACAGTTTCGTCACACTTGACTGAATAACTCCTGGTTTACTTGATGCAATGCATGCATAAGATCCTTCATAATCAGGTTTTACTGATGGCAATGATATATTACCCTCATTAGACCACCCAGAAATAAGACTTCCATCTTTTGACCATCGATAGATTACAGGAGAATTACCAGTTGCAATGCATGACAAAGAAACTGGATTGTTTACCAAAATTACAATCTCAGATTGCATATTCTGATTTTGCACAGAGCATAAACTGCTTACTTTCAAAACACCAACTTCAGTGATAGAAAAATACATAACATCACATCTAACAGTGTTGATAACAATAAAAGTGGCGTTGCTTGATAAAGGTTTATCACCCTTATCTGAGACACCTATCATCACATGGTTCTGAACTTGATTAGAAACAATTTTTTGGTCAATGCGTATTATACTAAACTCAATCTAAAAAAAAAAAATGAGATGGATAAAAAAGAAATTATTATTATTTATTTATTTTTATATTATTGATTATTGCAAAGATAATATTGATTATTGCAAAGATAATATCGATTATTGCAAAGATAATAACAATTATTGCAAAGATAATATTGATTATTGCAAAGATAATATTGATTATTGCACAGATAATTTAGATTATGGCAAAGATAATATCGATTATTACAAAGATAATATTGATTATTGCAAAGATAATATTGATTATCGCACAAATAATATTGATTATTGCAAAGATAATATCGATTATTGCAAAGATAATACTGATTATTGCAAAGATAATATTGATTATTGCAAAAATAATATCGATTATTGCAAAGATAATACCAATTATTGCACAGATTATATCGATTATCGCACAGATAATATCGATAATTGCAAAGATAGTATCAATTATTGCAAAGATAATATTGATTATTGCAAAGATAATATTGATTATTAAAAAGATAATATAGATTATTGCAAAGATAATATAGATTATGGCAAAGATAATATTGATTATTACAAAAATAATATAGATTATTGCAAAGATGATATCAATTGGGAAAATGTCACTAAAATCCAAAAACAATTTTCATAAAAGAGCTGTTTGTGAATCTCAAGAGATAAAATACTTTAATAC
>NC_088926.1:3567500-3780000 GCF_038396675.1 Hydra vulgaris | reverse complement strand
ATTATCATTTTTTGATGATAACTCATGATATTTCCACTAAATTTTCATTTTGTTCCTTCTTCATTTAGAAATAGTATTCGTTTTTTTAGCAACAAAAAATAAATTGGCATTTTTAATAAATAAAATACTGTAAATTTAATATACATGAGAAATTAATTTTCAGAAGAATTTTTATGCTTTTAATTAGGTGAATTCATATTAAATATTTACATGAAAGATATAGTTCAATTTGTAAATTTAGAGTTGTTTAAAAAATGTTACTTTGATTCGATTTGATATTTTTCAAATGGTTTAAACTATTGGCATAAACATTTGTTTAAACCAAATGGTTTAAACCTATCAACCCTGAACCTTAATACATTAAAATAAATTGAACATAAAATAAATTATATATTAGTATATATAGTATATTAGTTTAATAAAACTAAGCCTTAAGGTTCTTTAATGTTGTATGCAAATAAGATGTTTTTAAAAACTTCTATACAAAGTTGAATCTTGCACCAATAGATTATCAAATTTGTAGTTAATCCAATCATGCTATTAATGTTGTAATGATGTGCAAAAATTGAAATAATTAAAAAAATATAAATACATAATAAAAAAATAAATACTAATATTAAAAGAATTAAATCCAAAAAAAATTTGTATACATTTTGTTTTAAAGTTTCTTTGTGAGTAAAAAAAATACTAAAAACATGTGATAACAGCTATAACTAGTACTTGCATGGAATATTTATTTTATTTATTGCATGTAATATTTATTTTATTTAAATCAATTTCTTAATAGTTTATTAAACTAATAACTCTTTGAATTGATTTTGCATATTTTCCTTAAACAATTTTAAATAATAGAAAAAATGAATAACTTTACCCCAAACAAGAGACACTATGTTTGACAAAAGTCATAATGATAACTGTTTTGTAAAAAAAATTTGTAAACCATATAAAAACCATATATGAGACGCCTCACAGGAAAAGGTACCAAGTCTTAGTTTCTAGTTACAGAGATATTTGACATAATAGTCAGGTCAAAAAATTCAAAAATGAGATTATTGTTTTTTTTTATAGTTTTATCATATTACAATACAATATTAGGTGCTTTTTTTGGGAAAAAATCTTTTTGGTAGTTGCAAAAAAGAATTTTTTTTAAATGTGGTAAAGGTACCAACTCTTCATCAGAACTGTTTTGATAATGTTCTCTCCTCTATAAGTAAAGAACTCCTTGTTAATTATTTTTTTATGCTGTATTATTAACGTTTTAGCGTGCCAGTATATAATACTTTTTATTTTTGATCAATATTTGTTGAAAATCCTAAGAAGTTATTGAAAATATAACTTATTTGTATGTTATTTATTAACCCTTTAAACCGAGTATGGTGACCAAATATTTTATTAAATTTTTTGTTATGTTTTTAATTGTAGTACTAACAATTATTGATTGATAAAACAATTATTAGATTAAATAAACAAATAATTATAAATATGCTTTTCTTTGTTGAACCTTATTTAACAGGTGCTACTTAAGAAACAAATTGATTTCAAATGCTGACGTAATAAGCCTGCTCAATTCATAAATGTAACTATGTATTGCAGTTTTTTTGTATTTAAATAGAAGTGCATGGCAGTGATGTATATACACACCAAATTAATTATAGCAAACAAACAACTATTTGTTGCAAAATTTCTGCTAGTATTTCAAACTAACGATAAAAGCCGACTCACGTTAGGTGTAGAAAAAAGTTCAGATAAAATTAAACTTTTAGTTTAATTTTAATGACTCGTTTAATATTGATGGTTTTTAGTTATTATGAATCGTGAATCCAGTACTTCTAAAAATGCTGATATAGCAAAGCTTTTGAATAGTTGTGGAACTGATGGTTTAGATCCAACAGAAGTCAACGATGCCCTGCACAATTTCTTTGAATATAGAGATCGTGAAAATGATTTCGATGATGATTTTTGAATGCTTGATTTATCTGATAACCAAGCATCTAGTGACGATGAAGTGGCAATAGATGAGAATCAACCTTTAACCTCAACTTTGCACGATGAACCAATGAGTGAGAATGCACCTTTGGCTTCAACTTCACAGGATGAACTGACAATCCAAAATGACATTGTTGTTCTTAATAACACCATTAAAAAAATAATTTCTCTCCATTCACTTTACTCACAGTTATTTGAAAATGAAGATGAGGAAAAAATACAAAAATTTATAAAATCTGGTCATGGATGCAATCAAAGATTAAAAAATAAAAACTGTATGGCGCGTTTCTCACATTCAGAAATACGCGAATACAGACTACAATGTTTTGAGATTGATGGGATGTTTGAACATGAAAACAAACTGAATGACAATATTGTTGCCCAGTTAAGTGCTCTGCTTTACACGAGTGAAAGGCTAATGTATTGTAATCGTTATGAAGATCAAAATGAACTTCAATTAAAAACACTGATGGATTATTGGTTTCACGGATACAAGATATGTTTGAAAACATTCCTGTTTTTGCATGGGATTGGTCATAAACGTCTCCGCCTACTACACAAGTCATTAAGTTTGGAATTGTTCCTCGTAGACATGACAATACTGGAAGACAACCCAAAAATACTTGTACAAAAGTAGATGCCACAGCAGTTGTTCAATTTATAATGAATTATGCTGAAAACAATGCACTAGTTCTTCCCGGAAAAACTCAATGAATAAGAGATCATCGGATGATGCTTCTTCCGCCATGGGAGACAAAGAAAAGCAAACATGAAAAATATAAATCCGCATGTGAATTGTCTGGAATGCATTTGCTGCAAATTATAGCTTTCTCGAAGATTTGGAGAATGACCTTGTCTTTTATTGTTATCCAACGTCTGTGCTCGGACTTATGCAGTGTGTGTCAGAATAATACTATAAAAATGTCTGAAATGGTTAATCTAGAAGTAGAAGTCAAACGAGAGCGTATAACTGAGATGTTAAAACATCTAAAGTTGAGAAAGAGCGTTCCGTTTATCATGATTGCATCAAACTGGCGAAAAAAAATGAAATTCCACACATTTCTTTTGACTATGCACAGCAAATCTTTTACCAAACTTACCAAATAAACCTGGACCTATCTATTTTTTAACTCCGTTTAAAGTTGGGATTTTTGTTATTGCAAATGAATTGACCTGTGTTCAGCACAATTATGTGATACCTGAAGGGTGCAAACTGTATTTTGAGTATGATTCATCACTACCTTGCTGAACATAAATGTTCTATCAAAGATACCCTGTATTGCCATGCTGACAACTGCATAGGGCAAAATAAAAACAACATTGTAATGCAGTATTTCTCTTGGAGAGTAGCTGTTGGGTTAAACCAAAAAATAACTATTATGTTTTCATCATTCATTGTCAGTGACGAGAATGGTTCAATTTTTGTTCCAACATATGATTGGCAAGAACAGCTTTCACCTAATTTTAAAATGATTCCTAATATCAAGCAATGGCACTCTTTCACATTTCAATTTGATAAACCTGGAGTGATTACTTGTAAGATTGATTCGGACAGTGCAGAGGTAGAATTCCAAATATGGCAACACCAACTTATCCCAAAAATTACCACGTCACATATATTACAAACTAAACTTCTCTCACCAGAAAGACAATGGTATCTCTACAATAGTATCCGAATGGATATTATCCCAGAACGGGGGAAAGATTTAATTTGTCCAAAGCCACAAGTTGACAGGATAACGTTTGCCCAGGTTTTTTATTTTTTAACCAACCATCATTACAAGAATTAAAATACAGATATATTTGACTTAATATTTAGGCTTTGAACAATGAAAACATCACTATCTTAAATCATTTTTTATTTCTAGGTCAGAGCAGCAAATGTTTGCAAAACAGTTTAAGAAACGGTTGGCAATCTAGATTTTTCGATGGGTTTGCCTCCGGTTAAAAGAAAGCCGTCCACATGTTCTTACTGCAAACAAGTTGGACATATAAATAAAATGCTAAAAACAGTTCCAGTTTGCACAAAACGAAAAGCAGATACAAAATTTTGTATTTAATTAAGAGTTGGTACCTTTTTGATTTTTCAGTTATGTTTCTATTTTTTTATTTTTAAATAGTTACTGAAATTTATTTGATGTGAAACTTTATACCCGTAATCTAAACTGTACTATGTATTTAAAAACAGAAAATAACCACTAACTTCTTCATCAAACTGAATTTATTACGTTTTTAATTTATGCAAACTTTCAACTTTAATTTTCTTAAAAACGCTACTTCGGTCGTTGTCCCGCACAAACAACTATAACTTGGTCAAAAATAAAGATATTAAGTTAAATTTTTTTTCTTTTTGATCATTTTTCTTTCTATTATACAGTAGTGCTAATAACTCCATTTTGAAGACTTGGCTCCTTATCCTGTGAGCTGCCTCATATATATATACTTTTTTATTTCAATAAATAATGAATGTTGACCAAAGTTAATTGTGCAGAGGTTCCTTACTGAAGTTTATTGTGTAAATTATAAATTACACATATAACTGAAGCAAAGACAAACAGTTTTAAAACTCAATTGGATAAATGTTTGGTTAAAGTATAAATTTAAATTTGTATGTCCTTTATCAGTTTTTATTTATTTATTTGCACATAATTGATCTAATAAAGTAAAAATATTCTCAATTTATAAAAAATATTATAAGATTATAAAATAAGAACAAACCTGAAGATGAAATTTGAAACATTGAATTGTCTTTTATATAATAGTTTATAACAGCATTCTGTCCTAAGTCATTGTCAGAGGCTTCCATAACAAAAATTTGAGTATTAATTGGATAATCTTCAAGAATAGATGGAGATGAATTTGTAATCCACATTGGAGCATTGTCATTCTCATCTTCAATATTTAAAATTATTATCCTAAAATAATTATATATATATATATATATATATATATATATATATATATATATATATATATATATATAAATATCCACTAGTAAATGAAAACAAAATAAATATAAAAAAAAATCAAAAACTGTACCAACTAAACAAAATAAAAAAGATCTTACCGTTTTTCAGAAACAAGTTTAGGATTTCCAAGATCGTACGCAACATAAGTAAAAGTGATACTTGACTGGACCTCTCTGTCAAAAACACGTAATGTTTTTATTTCACCAGTTACATTGTCTACATAAAGATCATCACTACTTAGAACAGCCTCATATTGCAGAATGGCATTCTCTTCAATATCTTCATCAGACGCTGTGGGTGATAATAAAGATATTGATGTGCCTACTGGTTTATTTTCTTTTAAAGAAATAATTTCTAAATTTGACTTAAATTTAGGACGGTTGTCATTGACATCTAAGATTTTAACTACAATATAAGTTTCATTGTGTAATTTTGGATTCCCATTGTCAGAAACAATAACCTTAAAGGAATAACTTCCAATTTTCTCTCTATCTAAATTATCAGATACTTTAATACTTCCTGTTTCGCTCTCAATTTTAAAAGGAAGATCTGTTGTATTGGATAAAACGTAACTAAGCTTTCCAAATGGATCAAGATCATTGGCATTTACATTTACAACAAGACTGTTTCTTGTAGCATTTTCAAGTATAGAAGCAAAATATTCCGTCATCTCAAATTGAGGATAATTATCATTAAGATTAATAACAGTAACTACAACAGTAGCAAAGGTAGTGAACTTCCAATCAGAAGCAGAAATATTTAATACAAAAAATTTTATAGTTTCATAGTCTACAGCTATCATGCTATAAATATCACCCGTAGAAGGATTGATTGAAAAAATTTCATTGTTGTTAAGAATACTATAAGCTATTTGAGAATTTATTCCAATATCAATATCATTAGCATGGGCTTTAAATAATAACTTTTTTGATTGAAAATTTTCTTCTAGATCAACTAAATATATATATATATATATATATATACATATATATATATATATATATATATATATATATATATATATATATATATATATATATATATATATATATATATATATATATACACATATATTAGGGTGATTCAGATAGTAATAGAAAAAAAAAAGTTCACAAAAAGCATTCTCCTCAAGGTTGCCTGTGTTCCTTTATCACCCAGGATCATGTGTACCAAAAATTAAACTAAAAGAAGCAATTTTAGGGGTTACCATTTTTTATAAGACAAATTAACCATTGGTAAAACTTTGTGATTCTCTCAAATTTTGCAAATTTGTTTTTTATTTTTTGGATATATATATATATATATATATATATATATATATATATATATATATATATATATATATATATATATATTATAGAACAATATATTTTGAATAGAAATTAATATGGCAACCACTAGATCTTCTGCTGTGGTGTGGCTTGTTGTTAAACCTACACAAACTTTGTCGACTGCCAGACTTCCTTCAAGAGGGGATGTTCTTCGGAGGTCGCTCTTCTATCATATAGAAGAGAAATAAGTGAATAAAAGTATTCGGGCAACAATTGAAGCAGTTCTTGTTATATTGGAGAGAGAAAGAATTTCAACTCAAAGAATTGACAATGCAGAAAGAAAGTTAAAAAAACTTTATGACGAATATCTGTTGCTGAAAAAACACAGACAATCAAAATTGGACAGCTGTCAAATGAAAGAAGGACTTTACCATGCTGACCTTGAAGAACTTTTTGATATATCAACCAAAAATGCATCAGAAAATATGAAAAACAATGAAGATAAAGCATTTTTACATCAGCAGCAAGAAGATAAGTTGTAGCATGGCAGGAATTGATCAGAATTTAACAACTAGGGAAGCACGGAAACGAGTCCGAGAAACTGAAATGGAATTGAGGCGTCAAAGCAGTAAAGCGGAACTGATGGAAAAACAGAACTTATTTCTTCTTCATCAGCAGTTGACATTGTGAGTGAAAGTAGCTCAAGTTCCTTGGATGATGATGAATATCAGACTCCTTCCACTTCCAGCACACTGAGTACAAGTGGTTCAACGAAAAAAAAGATAAAAGTTCTAACAAAAAATGTTGTATTGTCTCTTGATCGTGTTAATATTTCTGATCGCCGTGCAGTCTTCGTGGTTGGAACAGTTGCTCAGGCTCTTGGTCACTCTCTAAAAGATTTATCATTGTCGTACAGCACAACCCGCAGAGAAAGGCAATCTGTTCGTGAAGCGCTGACTACAGCTGGCAAGGTTGATTTTTCTCCTGATGATCCGCTTCTTCTGCATTGGGATGGAAAGCTCTTACCTGATATCACTGGTGGTCAAAAAAAAGTGGATAGAATTGCCATCCTTGTGACTGGTGGTGGAGTGGAAAAATTGCTGGGCGTTCCAAAGATTGATCGAGGTACAGGTGAGCAACAGGCTGATGCTTGCATGAAGGCTCTTAAAGATTGGAAATTGGATGAACTTGTTCAGGGACTGGTTTTTGACACTACTTTATCCAACACTGGGTTTAACATTGGTGCCTGCACAATAATAGAGCAGAATCTTGACCGTAATCTTATATGGATAGCATGCAGACACTATGTCTTTAAAGTCATGCTTTCCACCATTTTCATGACTGCATTTGGAAGCAGTTGAGGACCTGAAGTTGGAATTTTTAACCGTTTCCAGAAGCAATAGCCAGCAATCAACATGGAGGTGTTCACTATAGGGAATGAGCAATTGTATAACTGTGATTTTTTTCTCAAACTCCGTGAAGAAATGGTAGTGTATTATGGTGAAGCAATTAAAGGTCAACAACCCAGGGATGATTACTTAGAACTCTTGAATTTGTACCTTATTTATTTCAATGATGCCAAGCTTCTTCAACAAATTCAAGAATATCCAAATCGTACAATTGCATTTAATGCAGCAAAAGCTTTTCATCGCCATCTGTGGTATTTTTCTGAACATCTATTAGGATTGGCTTTCTTTGATTCCCATGTCGACAACAACACCAAGAGAGACATGGCAAACAACCTGAAACAACAGATAAAACAAAAATCTCTCAAAAGACTTGATGCTGCCACATTCAATTGTCACAGTACATTGTCTTCCTTCATTACACAACGCACCGCAGAACTTTTCGATCTAATTTTGAAGAATGGCAAAGAAAAAGCTGAATCATTTTTAATGAAAGAATCTTCAGAGTTGGAAATGGATTCAACATATCTTGAAATGAAGCACAAGGTTCGTCAAATGAAGGTCGTCAACAATTGCGCGAAACGAGGCTTAGCACTTATAACATCCTTCAACAAAAGCGTTACGAAAAATAAAAACCAAAAGCAGTTTCTCCTTCGATTGGTTGATCTTCACGGGAAGGAATTTCCAGTTGCATCAAAGTCTACCCTGATAAAGATGACTGTTGAATGATGAAAATGATTGATCTATTATTGCCTAGTGTAATTACATAGTAGTACAGTACTATATTATTGTTTGTTTAACATTAAACATCCACAATCCACCACATAATAATAAGTAATTGATAATAAATGATTAAAAAAATAAATTTTTTTTTCACTTTTTTAACCTCATTCCAAAATGTGACAAAACATGGCAACCCCTAAATATCATCCAATTTGATTCAAATTTTGGAAAATAATTACTATTATCTTAAAGAACAAGGGCAAGCTTGAGGACAACTAAAGTTTTTGATAGTTTTGATATTTTGATATATATATATATATATATATATATATATATATATATATATATATATATATATATATATATATATATATATATATATATATATATATATACACACAAATATATATATATATATACATATACATATATATATATACATATGAATATATATATATACATATGAATATATATATACACATATGAATATAAATATACACATATGAATATATATATACACATATGAATATATATATATATATATATATATATATATATATATATATATATATATATATATATATATATATATATATGCATATATATATGAATATATTAAATAAAAATTATTTATAGATGAAATCATAAAATTAATATTTTATTATAATAATAACTATATTGTATACAAATAATAATAATAATAATAATAATAAAATTAATAATAATAATAGTAATAATTATAATAATTATAACGTTGATAATAACAATAATAATTATGATAGTAATAATAACAATAATAGTAATAAGAGTTATATAAAAAATAACTAATATTAATTGATAATAATTAGAAATATAAACAAATTTATTGAATTCAACGCAAAGCACTTCCCCTTCATTAAAACATAAAAAAACTAAAAAAAAATAAACAGATTATTCTTATACATTAAAAATATTTTTAAAAACCTACCATAATAAGGAGTGTTTAAAAATACTGGTGCATTATCATTATCATCTGTGACATCTACAATATAACTCATACTTGTTTGAAGTCTAGGTGAACCTGTATCTTCAACCTTTACCAAAACATTATATTGAGAAACAAGCTCACGATCTAAAGGTCTATTTAAAAAAATATTTCCATTGCTATCAATGCGAAAGATATCAGGTGTGATACTGAAAACTAAAACCTTATTAATACCAATATCAGAATCATCTGCTAAGATCTGAAAAAGATTTGTTCCTATAGAAACACTTTCATTTACAGCAGGTAATGTTTTTGTATGGATAACAGGTGCATTATCATTTACATCTAAAACTATAATGTTAACTAAAGTTTCACTAGATTTTGATGGAATACCACGATCAAAAGCTTTCACTTTGATTGTATAAGAATCTTTTTTCTCTCTATCAAAATTAATCAATGCATGTAACAGTCCAGTTGATTCATTAATTGAAAACAAACTTCCAAAATCTGCACTAATACTGTAAACAACTGTTCCATTTTCTTTTTTGTCAATATCAAACGCTCTTAACTGGACTAATGAGAGGCCAGCTCCCAAATTTTCCTTGACAGAAATGTTATAATAAGCATTTTCAAACTGTGGATAGTTGTCATTAATATCATCAACATTGATAGTGATAAAAACACTAGTGCGAAGAGAAGGTGTACCTTTATCCACAGCTGCAACTTCAATTCTGTAAGTCTCTGTTTCTTCACGATCCAACTTTTTCTTGGAACGTAATATACCTTCATAATATATTAATAAATTATATATATATATATATAATAATTTACATTTATATATAAATGTGTGTGTGTGTGAACTTCAACTGAGATTTTGAGCAGGTAGTGTATATGAATAAAATTTATTACAACAAAAGAATTTCTTTTGTTTATTTGTTAAAAAAGTGTCTGGAATATAGTCAACGGGAAGCAGAATATATTACACTGTTAATTATTAACCATTTTGTTAGATAATATAATGTAATTATCAATGCAACTTTTTCATGCTCTGTACTAAAGTATATCATGAATAAATATAAAATATAAACATGTGGAATATAAAATTTAAACATGGATATAAGCTTCACCTAATTTTGAGTCTACTTCAAACAAACTATTGTGTGCAGAAACAATTTTGTACTCAATTTCTGCATTTAAGTTTAAATCTTTGTCAGTTGCATTAACAGTAACAATGGCTCCTGAAAAAATACAAAAAAAATATCTAAGATATATTAAAACATTAAATATATTGGATTTTCTAAAATTGCAGAACAATTTAAAATGGTAAAATTTTCACTATAAAACTAAGTTATCACTATAAAACTAAGTTATCACTATTTGTGTAACAAACCCACAGAATTTATAAAAATATAACAAAAGATTCCAAAAGAAATCAGTGAAAACCTGTTTTTTTGAAAAGATTTTGTTGTATTTCTTGATTTTAAGTTATTTTACGTACAGTAATCCAAGTTTGTAAATTTATAATTAAAAAAGATTAAAATTACTTTCAAAATTTCAATTTTATTTCATTTTTTAGTTAAAAACATAGTAATGCTTGTTTTATTTTGTTATATTTGTTGTGTACATGTTTTTCTATTTTTTGTTATTTCTTTTTTTTTTTTATATATATAAAACTTTAAATTTGCTTCTTATTTTGATTTGATATACACTTTGATGTACATTGATTTGATATACACTGATTGATACACTGATTTGATATACACGTTGATATCCACGATTTGAAATACAAATTTCAATTTTACTAAATCATTTTTTATTTATTATTTTATTTACTATTACATAGCTTTTTTTCACTTTCTTTTAGTTTTCATCTTATTCTGTTTTCATAGAGTTTTCCTCTTATTCTGTTTTCATAGAGTTTTCCTCTTATTCTGTTTTCATAGAGTTTTCCTCTTATTCTGTTTTCATAGAGTTTTCCTCTTATTCTGTTTTCATAGAGTTTTCCTCTTATTCTGTTTTCATAGAGTTTTCCTCTTATTCTGTTTTCATAGAGTTTTCCTCTTATTCTGTTTTCATAGATAAGTTTGCAAATTTTTTTATAAAACTGTAAAAAATATTTACAGCTGCTATACAGTTAGAAATACTATAGATATATTATGCAGAGCACTATAATATAAACAATATAATATAGATATATTATGCAGAACACGGTCATAAATTTATGGTATGAAAATTGTGATTTGATCCTGATCATATGATATTTATCAGATTGATGGTTTGATGAATCAATCAACAGTCTGATATTCATCAGATTGTTGATTGATTTACCAGACTATTAATTACCATGATCATTTTAATATAATTTATGCAAATCCCTTTCTTGTTCAGTATTGAGCAAACATCAGAAAATGAAACTTTTTCCTATAGACAAAAAAATCTAAACGAATGACCAGAAACGTTTTTCTCAATGATGCAATCTCATTAATTTATTGTTAATAAGATATTTTTTTGAATGTGCTTGTTTGTTGTATTTCTTGTTTGGTTGTTATGCTTGCAATACACACACACACACACACACATACATACACACACATGTACACATGCACACACACACACACTCACATTCATACAAACACGCATACACAAATACACACTTTATTTAAATACAACATTATGAAGAGTTGAAGTAATTTTCTTTAATCTGATCAGGTCTGAATATTTCAGGTCCAAATATTTTTGTTGTATCACTACAATTGTTGTACTATCACTAGATGTTTATTGAAGGTTATCTAGACACCTCACCCACACGTAAACTTACTATGAATTAAGACAATTATTAATTCAGTTTATTTACTCTCAGTTGCTTCATACAATGGAGTAGACATTTATAAATTTTCCTACCCATTTTGAGCTTATTAAGAATAGGGATGGCAATCTCATCATAATTTGTACTTCATAATTTGTACATCATAATTTATACATCATAATTTATACATCATAATTTATACATCATAATTTATACATCATAATTTGAACATCATAATTTATACATCATAATTTATAAATATAGGCTTTGGTATAGTAGCTGTTTGGTTTTGTAGCTGTTTATTCTCTTCGCAATGTTTTCTTTTTATTCTCTCTCTTTCTATATTTTATTGAATATTCAAACTGAAAACATTATTGCTTATCTGCCAAAATATGTACAATTAAACATAAAAAATGTATATATAGTATTATATTAAAACTAATATATAATTAAAGTAAATAAAATTTTAGCACTTGCTAATGAGAAGATCCAAAATTTTTAATAGAAAATTTTTGAGCATAATCCCATAATTTTTGATTAAAGTGTGTACACGAAATAAATGTGAAAGTAGAAAAACAATTTAAAAAAAGTACTCCTCAATTCTTATGCGAACCAAGTAATAATTTTAATACAATAATATAAGAAGATCAAACATTAAAAAAATTAATTATTCCTGTGGGAATCTAATAAAATTTCAAGCTTTTGCTTTATTGGTACCCATAAGCTTGCGCACAGAATAAGAATCAAAACTATTTGATGCTTTTTTAAATGATATTTTAATATCTTCAATGTTTCTGTAAAGCTTTTTTGTTTTTTTCATTTTTCTTTTAATAATAGCCCAGTACTTTTCAATAGCTCTCAATTCTGGGCAGTTTGGAGGATTTTTTGTTTTAGGCACAAATTTCACATTATTCTTTTTATACCATTCCATAGCTAGTTTACAATAATGAATTGAAGCTAAATCAGGCCAGAACACAGGTCTGTTATTGTGTGATTTAATAAGAGGTAAAAGGCGTTTTTGTAAACATTCTTTAACATATATTTAACTAGAAAGTGTGGACTGAGAAGTATAAAGTGCTGATTTTTTGCCACAACTGCAAATAGCTTGCCAAATCAAAGCTTTTTTAGCGAACTTGTCATGTTTTGTGTATTTAAATTTCTTATCTGCTTTCCTCTATATTTAGCAATATAATAAACAGCATCAGGAATTTGTTGATTACCGTACTTGATATAAGTTTCATCGTCTTTAATAATACAGAAATTTTTAGAAATAAAACCCTCATACAACTTTCTGCCATGAGTTCTTGCACCGTTTTGTTGAGTTTCAGAACAGTTGGGCACTTTTTGTGCTTTGAAAGAATGAAAACCATGTTTATTTCTAACTTTTGCAACAAAACTATGAGAAAATCCATATATTTTTGCGCATTCCCTTAGTGAAAGGCTTGGGTTATTCTTAAAACTGTTAAGCAGTTTTCTAACTAGTTTTATATCTTTAAAACCTTCCTTTCTTCCACCACTAGATTTGCATTTGATCAATTTTGTTTGAGAAAAACGTTGAATAACACGACTAATAGTGTATGGATGTATTTGCAATGATTTTGCTATCAAATTGTAGCCACTATTAGGATTTTGTAAATATTTGTGCATAATTTTTTCTCTTGCGTCTTCTTCTTTTGTCATTTCTAAAAATAATTTTAAGTTAAATCCAAAAACATATTTTTTTGAAACCACAACACATAAACAAAATACAAAACAATTAAAAAGATTTTAATACAATCACTGAAAAAAAATGACGTGCTTATTCTTTCACATTTATTTCGTGTACAAGCTTTAAATTTTTAATAGAAAATTTAATACTTTAGGTATACCCTAATTTTATTTTGAATTTTTCAACTTTTTTTTATTTCAAATATGTGCGTAATTTTAATTTCATTTTTATTTCCACTCAACTTAATTTCAAATGTGTGCATGATTTACAAAAGTTTTTTTAACATTGGTTTAATTTATAAAGTTATCGAAATAAGGAAAATTAAATTACAAAAGCTTACTTAACATTTGTTTAATTAATGAAGTTACTAAATACATAAGGTTTATTAAATAACTTTAGTTATTTATTGGACCCGTTATATCAAAAGTCAGGAAAATTGTAAAAATGTTTAAAAAGTTCTTAAACAAAAATGAAAATTATTTACAAAAGTATGTAAAAATTGAGTTAAAAAAGATCATCCTTTTAATCATGGATTGCAAAACTCGATGGAGCAGCTTGTTGCTTATGCTAGACCAATTTATGAAGTTAAAATTAAAAAAATTAATGTGTTAAAAAGGCACTTCTAGATTTAGAATTGGATTCCAGCATTGATAATTCAATTAAGATGAATGAAAAGGAATGTATAATAATATCTGATTTACTTTTGAATCCTGTTAAAGCAACTGAGGTAGCACTTAGTAGACAAGATACAACTTTAAATTCCACTGACATTGCATTAGAGTTCATGTTGACAAAAATAAAATAAAAACAATCTGAAATTGGAAAACATTTTTATGATACTTTGAGTGGCTGAATTAAAGTAGGGAGAACACTGCTAAGGAGCTTAGTATATCTTTATGGCCATGCTACTTCATAGAAAATCCCAGAAGTTTTTGTGCCAAATACAAATACCCAAAATAAAAAAACTGATAAAGTGTTTGAACTTGGCAAATATAATAACAGCAGCAGACTTAATTAATGATAGTTGTGTTCAGTTGAACCAGGCAAAACACTTAGTGAACAATTAAATAAAGTTATGGAAAAAGAATTGACAGAAATACGAACATAACTTATAAGGGTAAAAATTATAACTTTAAAGTTCAAAAAGAAAAGCTGTTATTTGAAAGTAGTAGCTCAAGATGTGATCACATTTAAAAAACATACAATTATATACCAACTAAAGAGCCAATAAGCGTGGCCCTATAACAACAACAACAACAATGTACAAAATGCAACAACCAACAAGTGTGTAGTATGAACAAGAATTCTCAGCTGCTGGGTATTTATGTTCAAAAATTTGAATACTATTAAGCAATGAAATGATTGATGATTTGATTTTTTAGGGTGGTACTTTCTAAAATAAATATAACTCATGTATATTCATGCATATATTACTTTTAGTTATTATTTTTATTTATACTGTGTTATCATTTTAAGGTAAAGTTTTATAATTTAAAAAAGTTCATTAATGAATAAAGTATTTTAGTTATATAAACATTAAATTAATCATTTTTAAGTGTTTGATGAGTACTTAAAAAGTTAGTTCTTCTTATATTTCACTTTCTATAACTGAGTTTTTTTCTATTCAATTTCTGGGGACAAATTTCTCAATCCCGAAATC
The DNA here is from genome assembly GCF_038396675.1 of Hydra vulgaris. Classification (NCBI taxonomy): domain Eukaryota; kingdom Metazoa; phylum Cnidaria; class Hydrozoa; order Anthoathecata; family Hydridae; genus Hydra; species Hydra vulgaris. The sequence goes on along the minus strand of NC_088926.1, from coordinate 3,764,507 downwards.
CCGGGATTGTAAATGTCCAAGATATTCACCATTCCTAATTAAGAAACAAACTATTCCTTGCTCTCATTTATTACTATTTAACTGTTATCAATAAAGAAGCAGTCAAAACAAAAAAAAAAAAATCTCAAAACAAAACAAAAAAAATCTTTTAGTGTAAAAAAAAACTTTAAGTTTAAAAATCAAAAAATATAAAATCACTTATAAAATTTTTTTAAAATAACTAAGAAGCTTTATGAAACTTTTGTAACGAAAATAATATTTATCTTAATTTGATATTAGAAAAAATTAATTTAATATTAAAAGTTAATAATTAATATTGTCTAATATTTATCTTGTTATGTTACATATTAACAATAGCTATTTTGTAAATGCCATTTTAAAATGAATTTGAAGTAAAAAGTCAATTTTTCTAAACACCATCTAAATATATTATATATACAACACCCACATATATTATATATACATCACCCAAAAATATTATATACCAGAATAATATAACACTTAAACATTTGTAACATTAGTTACTTCTCTTTGTTTCATGATGTTTTGTTTTCAAAACTTTAAATCAAATAAAAGAATAAAACAATTCAAATAAAAATTTCAAACTTGTAAAATCATCACTCTCTTCTTCAACATTTCCAGAATATGATGCTTGATTAAAAATAGGATAATTATCATTCACATCTTGGACCACAACTGGTAAGTATACAACCTCTGTTTTTTTTGTGTCAGAAGCTTCAACACTGATGTTATAAAAATCTTTCCTCTCGCGATCTAGATTATTTTTTAAAGACAATAACCCTGTGACTTGGTTAATTTGAAATGTATCCTCATCATTTCCTCCAACAATTTTATATGTTAAGTTTGAACCATCAGCGTCAGTTGCCTTAAACTGCATGATAGGTTGATTAACACCAAGATCTTCATATATAGATACTCCCTTTACTTGTTCAAACTTTGGAGCTGTGTCGTCCTCATTAATGATACTTATGTTAACCTAATGCACACAAATTTCCATAAAATAAAATTCTAATCAAAGATTTCAATTTGAATAAGACTATGTATTAGAATTAATATAAATTGTAACATATATTTAATAGGTAGTCATATGTAATGGAAAAATGCTTACAACTGCACTGTCAGATAAAGGTGGTAACCCTTGATCTATACTTTCAATATTCAAAATATAAGATGAAACTGTCTCATAATCTAAGGCTGCAGCTGTTGTGATCACACCTGTACTTGAATTAATAAAAAAATGATGAGAGTTTAGGCTGCTTTTAATTTTGTAAACAAATTGACCATTTTTACCAATATCAAGGTCAGACGCAGTAATCTAGAAAAAAATTTAATTTTGCATAAGAAAACTTGATGGCAATTGAAAATGGCAAATGAAGATAAAAATAAAGATTGTGAAATGTAGATGAAAAATAAAGATTCTGTTAAGAAATAGGTTGAATTGAAGTATAATGAGATTGAAATGAAATATAATTAAAGATTGACAGTATAATGATGGTTGAAAAGAAGATATTGATAAAAAATTAAAATATTTTAAGAATTGATGGAGTCAGGTTGAAAAATGAGAAAAATATTAAAAAAATGAAGAATATTCTAGTAAAATATGACCTCGAAACTATTTTACTAAAAAAATTAAAAATATTTTTTTAAACATAAAAACATTATTTAAAGAAATACCTTTAGAACAAATGTCCCATTTGATACAGTTTCTTTTATACTTCTTTGATATATCTTTTCTTCAATTAATGGCACGTTATCATTTATATCTGTAATAGTAACAACAACATTGACTAAAGAAGAAAGAGACGGTGTTCCTTTATCAGAAGCTCTTATTATAAACTGGTACAAGTCCTTTTCTTCACGATCAATTTTTTTTGCTTTTATAGTACCTTTTCCATTGTCTTGGCTATCAATCCAAAATCTAAATATAATTTTTAAAGTTAGCTATCAATCCAAAATTTAAATACATTTTTTAAAGTTAGCTATAAACTCAAAATCTACATACATTATTCAAAATTAGTTATCAAATTAAAATTTACACTTTTTTCAAGTTCTAGATTTTAGCACAAATTTTAGCCTATCAAATTTAGCCAATCAAAATCAAATCATAAGACAAATTTAGCCTATCAAAATCTTATTATATTTATATATACCGTATTTAAATTAATATATATCCTGTTAAACCATATTATTAAAAGTTTTAATAAGCAAACTCTGAAAGTAATTTAGTTAAAGCTGAAAAAAAAAAATTTAAAAATTTATCATTAGTTTATTTAAGAGTCATGTAAATAATTTTTTTTATCAAAGTTGTAAATAATAAAAAAAAAAACTTTCATGAAAGTTGAATTATAATTTTATTATAAAATAGCCTTAGAAAACTTGTTGTCATTTTTGATGTTAAATTAGTGATAATGCAATATGTTATTGCATTTTCTTATTTATATATTACATTTGTGATATTGTGATGTGTTATTAGAAAGTTAAACTTGTAATACTGCAATGTTTTGATTGGAATGTATAAAGTGACTGAACTTATGATATAATTATTTGAAATAAAATATAACTGGTTTATAGCTGGTTTATAACTGGGGGAATAACTGTTTATAAGTTTAAGTTTATAACAGTTCTCATTTGAAACAAAATATTGAATGTTAGTTTTTATAATTATTATTTTATTTATACAATAAAATAATAATAAAAAATAAATAATTTATTATATACTTCATCGTTACTTTATATTGTAAATATAAAGTAACTTTATCATTACTTTATATTAACAATATAAAGTAACGTTTAAGTTTTCAGCATAATTCAGAAAAAAAATTTAAAAGTGTTGATTTATTCTCAAGACGTGAATGTTCAAAGCTTAAGTGACCAAAATTAATTCAGCAACTTTACAGTTTATATTAGGGTTTGCAAAAATCTGGAAAATTTTCATTCCCGGGATTCGGGATTGTATAATTAGTTCCTGCCAGTTTCCTGGGAAATCACAGCATTATTTTGCTTTAAAACTAAAAGAACAGTCATAATTTAATTAAGTATATTGCAGTAAAATGAATAAAACTTGTACATAAAGTTATTTATTTTGTCTTCAGAAAATTTGCTTGCAGAAAGCTTAAACTATATAAACTATTATCACTTAAGCGACTTCTTAATCTATTGAAAAATAGTCCTGCAGAAAAAAATACCTTTTCTGACACTACGCAAGTTAGTTTGATTGTCATTAAAAATCATAAACTTTCTGCAGACTGAGTGCAACAACTTTCAAACGATGACATTTCTTTTGAAAATTTAGAAGTAAGAAGATTTGTCTAATCTTGACAAAGAATTTCTGGGTGCTGCTAGAAAACCTTTTTCTAGGGCTTCATTTAGTAATGTAAACTACTTAATTCAGTCCATCACTCTTTGATTCTGGAGGCTAATTCATTAAAAAGTTGACTCTGGAAGCTAATTCATTAAAAATTTGACACTAAAAACTTGTTGTAGTATTCAGCTCTTTTAATTTAGTTAACATAAACTCTAACGCGATGTCAGGAATTACAAGGTTTGCATCAAGTCGACACAGCACTTCCATTGCTGCTTTTACTGGAATTAGCAGGTTTACTAGTTCAGAAACAATTTCAAACTCATTATCTGATATTTTAATAGAATCATTAATACTGATATTTTTTATGCAATTTTTTAACTCATAAAACCTTTCAGGCATTGATACTAAGTTGCTCCATCTTGTTTTACAATCTTTAATCAAATGAAGATTTTTTCCCAAGTCATTTCTTACGCATTTTTGAAGACAGTCGTTATTTTTATTATCACAAGTTTTCTAATTTCTAGTTTTCTAGTTTTCATTAATCATAGGACCAATGGCTTTATTTACATTTATTTCCTTTTAAAATCGCTTTATTTGTAATTATTACCTTATTCAATTATTTGATTATTCACTATAAAGCAACTCTATCACCATTATCATCTGATTCACAGTTTTACTCAATTCCGATTCATTTTCCAAATTTTCAAGGTGATCATCAACTTCCTTGACTAAATGTCTCTGCGTACAATTTGATGTTGACTTATTATATAAAACTGAAATAGTAGTAAGTTGAATACCATGAGCAAAGCATAGCTGTTGTTTAATCTGTAATAGTTTTTCAATTTTTTTCATTACGCTGGCTCCGTTTGTCATTATGCACACAGTAATACTTTCAAGATTTAAACTAAATGCAGAGTTTTTCTTTAAGTATAATTATACACTTTTCAGCTGGCATTGTCGTTACAATCTTACTAAACCTAAATGCCAATTGTCTCTATCGTGTAAATTGAAATTCGAATAATGGGTATTTCGAATCGATATCCACTCATCAAAAGAAATTAAAAGCTATAAATTTTTTGTCTTAGTTCATTTCTTATAATATTCTTTATATTGTTAGAGAAATCTAGTACTATTTTTTAAACAGTGTTTGGAGATTTAGTTGACAAACCATTTCATAGCTAGCCCACCACATCAATAGAAGTGCGTATTACGTTATAAGAAATACCATCTTTAGCTGTTAATCTTGCAAGCACCTCAGACAAACTGTCTCCTTTATTCATAATTGATGAAAAATATGAACTAATTTTACTTTTTTTACTCAGTGGTTCTTCTTCCAATGTCAGAGGCTGTGTCAGTTCTGTTTTTAAACTTATTTTAGGTAACTAAAGTAGATGCGAACAAAGAGCTTTTGTTGGTCTGCCAATAATTTTCAATACTTTTTTGCAATGGCTTAGTTTACACACTGCTGTTTCACTTTCTTTGTTAGGCAGAAAATGTTTCCATAAAGGGGTTTTGTTGTTGAACTCTATGAAATTTGACATGGTATCCTACTTTAATCAAAGAAGAGATAAGAATTTATTTTAACTTCTTCTTAAGTTGAATTTTTAAAGTTCAATAAATTTAAATAAATAAACTCTATTATTACAAAAACACAATATAAATCAATACAAATAAATTTTTTTCCCATTATTGTTATTATTATTTATATTATTATTACAACTTGGTTTTAATAATTAAAATTAGTTCCTTATTATTTCCTTATTAATGTGCCAGTAATGATCACAATATATAAGATTGATTAACTTACTTTAAACTTATAAATCAATAATAAAAACATTATGCAACAGCGCGTCACTAAAACGATAAAAACAACAATTAGCAGAAATGTTGTGAAACATTAATTGTGAAAAATGTAAACCAATAAAAAAAAACTTCATTTTATTGCACCACGCTGAAATAGTTGGTCTGCATTAAAATTTTTCAAAATCGTGCATTATTAAAACTTTTTAAAGTGTTAATGCTGAATTTATTGCAAAATTTAATAATTTCTTTCAGCGCTGAATTTAGCTAATAATTTATTTAAGATTCATCTAAATTAAGTTTGTTTGCATAAAATATATATTTAAAAAATTTTTTTTTTGCAAACTTATTATTAATTAAAATAAGAAATTTTTGCTTTTTAATAAAAAAATTTTATATCAAAGATGTAAATTGAAAAAAAAAATCTTTTAAAAAATTAAATTATTTTGTTTCATAGTTTTAATATAAAAAAACATTAGAAAATTAGTTTTCATAATTTTTGATGTTGAAAATGTGATATTGTGATATGTTATTGTGATGTGTTATTTGGGTGTTAAATTTGTGATATTGTGATGTGTCTATTTGAATGTTAACTTTGTGATATTTGTGATATATTTAAATGTTAACTTTGTGATAAATTGGTGTGTTGTTGGAAAGTTATTATAACATTACGTTGTTAAAATGTTATAATACTTTGTGATATTTTGGTGTGTTGTTGGAAAGTTAAACTTGTAATATTGTGATGTTTTAATTGGAATATATATAGTGACCAAACTTATGAGATAATTATTTGAAACAAAATAAAACTGGTTTATAACTGGGGGAAGAGAACCACTTTCAGTACATCTTTGTCATCCCTGTTACGATATCCCCAAATAAACTCTGAGTTTGTCACATAAATATACATACATACATCAGTCAGTAATAATTACCAGTAATTAATTATACCTATCAGTGCCTATTACACTAAACACAATTTCTTTATTGCTTCCTATGTCTTCATCGGTGACAAAAACTTTCCCAACTTCTGTTCCAGCATCTTGTTCTTCAATAAAACCATAATTGTAGCTGACCAAACTAAATGTTGGTTTATTGTCATTTTCATCAAGTATTGTTACACTTAACTTAACTGTCGTTTCTAAATAAATATGGAGTTACAAAAGTTGCAACAAAAAGAAATTTATTTCATCAGTCATGTGCATCCTCTATATATATATATATATATATATATAATTATATATATATATATATATATATATATATATATATATATATATATATATATATATATATATATATATATATATATATATATATATATATATATACATGTATGTTTAGATAATATCTATATATATATATATATATATAAAAGTCTTTTTATATAAAATCTCTCTCTTTATATATATACATATATATGTATGTTTAGATAATACCTGACATCACACTAAAATAGCCTGCTGTCGTGGGCTTTAGTACATACATCAACTGTTTTATTGCCTGTTGCCGCAAAGGAGCCCCGCTACATTGAGTGAGGATTTAACGTGGGGCAGCAATCTTTTCATTCATTATTGAAAATGCTGTATGTTATAAAGGTAGAAAAAACTAGTAACAATTTTTATCTAAATACACTATTATATATATATATATATATATATGTGTGTGTGTGTGTGTGTGTGTGTGTGTGTGTGTGTGTGTGTGTGTGTGTGTGTGTGTGTGTGTGTGTGTGTGTGTGTGTGTATATATTTATATATATATGTGTGTGTATGTATATTAAATTATATTACTTAAGTATTGTAAAAGTAGATTTCATTAAAAATTTCTATACAGCTCTGAATTAGAAAAAATGAGGTTGGCAATAAGATGCGGGCCTTGAACTATTAGTGGTTGGCAAAAAAATTTGATACAAAGGGGTTACCATAAATATATATATATATATATATATATATATATATATATATATATATATATATATATATATATATATATATATATATATATATATATATATATAAATATATATAAATATATATATATATATATATAAAATGTTTATTATTTAGTTATAAAATAAGATGTAAAGATATGAAAAAGAATAAAGTGTAATTCAGAATTATTTAATATGATTTAATATTGTTATTTTGTATTTCTTTATTATAATTATTATATAATATTTTTCATTTATTTATTATAATTATTATATACCATAAAATGGCCTATATTCTGTCACCATGGAACTTTAATCATTTAAGAAAAATTATGTAAAAAGCAAAACTCAAATTATACAAACTTCTTTTTCCTCAAATAATATTTGTTAATACTTTATAATTATGAATCTATAAAAAAAATAAATGTTTATTTGCAGCCTGCTGAAATAATTCTTTAGCAAAACAACAGTTTAAAAAAAGCATACTATTAAAATCTAAAATAAGCAAAGTATTAAAATGATCAAGTTTAATCTTAGTATTATTAAGAATCACCAATTTAATTATATTTACAAACAAAAATTATTAGTTTTCAAATATTAACTACAACTTTGGTCTTTCATGGATAAACAACGGAGACAATTTCAAGGATAAACAACGGAGACAGCAGGAATATTGTGAAATGTTTTAAGTACTATTTCAAACAAAAAAATGTTGATTTGTGAAGAATATGACTTAATGAATATGAACTCGTGTTGAGAATGTAAAATTGATTAATATTTTTGCCTGTAAATTTACCAGAAAATTAAGTAATTTACCAGTTTAAATAATGGATAATCACCATGGTATTTTGTTTGAATAAATAATTTGCTTATAATTTCAAAATTAACCTCAAAATTAACGGCCAATTTCCAGGTAAACTTTGATTTCAAAATTTACTGGTAAATTTGCATCACTTGGTATGAACTGATTACAAAATATCAATATAAATTGCAATGTGCTGTGTCATCTATGAATTTACGTGATAAAGTACATGTGGCTTGTGGTTTGAAGGCTATGAACAAAGATAAATATAAATAAGAGGAAAGCAGCTATAATGTTTAGCTTCAAAAGAACAACCTTCATAGACAGATGTAACAACAAGAATACTTAAAAAAAGACAAAACTTGAAATGATATTTTTTGTTTGTGGGTAGTTTTTATGGAGGGTTACTATAAAAAGATATTTACATATATAAAAAAGTTTTTTCTATTATAAGTGGGGCCAAATTTAGACAACATGATGAATTGTTCCCCATCCAATCAACTCTTGACTGCACCAGTACTCCAAAAAAAGTTTCCTTTATATATGGTTTATGATCGAATATTATTTTTATGGTATTATAATGCATTATGAAATATGTTTCGTGATTGGGGAATAGTAGACTGCTAAAACAGTTTTATAAAGGTCATTCTGGTCAATTAAATTTGTGTTTTTGCGGATTTTTTAAAAAGTGATTAAATTCCAATTAAATTAATGGTTTTAACTTAATGACAACATGGAAATGTTGGATGAAAGTCAAAAGTAATTAAAAATGTAGTATTTGTTGTCAAAAGAATCATTTTTTACCTTCCATACTCTCAAATGCAACAATTTGAGATAATATATATAAACTAAAGATTTATATAATATATATAAAAGTTATAAATTATATAAAAGTTTATATAATATATATAAACTAAAAACTTGAGATAATATATAAACTAAAAAAATACTTTCATGACAAAAATTACTCATAATAGTATTAACAAAATCATGCAAGTGTATACCTTGGTAGTACCACCAAGGTACACAACATTAGCTACCTCCAAGGTATACCGATACCACAGTTTTTACAAAATCGCCTCCATATTTTTATAGGTTAGGAGTTAAGCAATTTCAAGCATGCTTAAATGCAGATGAAAACATGCTTTACAATATTTGGTAATCAGTTTTAAAATAAAGTTTATACCTGCAGTTACAAAAAAAAAAGAATACGCCCTGAAAAAGTTACTTTTTGGTACCGGAAACAAACTTTTATTTTTATTGCAACAATGTGTATATATATATATATATATATATATATACACATATATATATATGTATATATATATATATATATATATATATATATATATATATATATATATATATATATATATATATAAATGTATATATAAATGTATATATATATATATATATATATATATATATATATATATATATATATTTATATATATATATATATACACATATATATATATATATATATATATATATATATATATATATATATATATATATATATATACAGTTACGGCCATTGAAATCCGACCACCAGTATCATTTTACTTAAAACTAGTTTAATGTAGTAATAAACAATTGTATTATAGCAATAAAAGAATAACAGTAACAATTAATGATTATAATGTAACATATTGTACATATTCAATGTTTTTAATATTTAGTGGCACCACCATGTGCTTTTAAGACTGCATTAACGCGATCTGGCATTGAATCCACGAGAGCCTGACAATATTCTGGCGTTATTTCAGTAATCCAAGCTTGACGAATTTTGTGCGCTAGATCGTCCAGTGATGTAGGATTAGTTCTGGATACTGCTGACTTTAACTTGACCCAGCAATTTTCGATTGGGTTCAAGTCTGGGGATGATCCCGGCCAAGGACCCAGAACCTGAACGTTGTGATCCTCTAACCAAGATTTTACAAGACGAGATTGGTGACACGGTGCACCATCATGCTGGAATATTTGACAACGACGAATTTCCATCAAATTTGGAACCTTTCTTGAAGGATTTTTAGATATTTTTGGGAGTTAACAGTCTGTCCCTTCTGCATTAAATAAATACCACATCGACCAGATGAAGCTATTGCGCCCCACACCATAATTGAAGGACATTGCTTGACAGCTGGTACGGTATACCTTGCATTAAAACGCTGATTAGGTGGGCGACGAACTAATGACTTATGTGGAGCGAATTGTTTTATTTGTGTCTCGTCGCTAAACATTACCTGGCGCCATTTGGTTATTGACCAGTGTCTGTGAGCTCTACAAAATGCGATCCTATCACGGATGTTCTTTAAAGACAGTCGCTTTTTGAGGGCTGGACGACGAGAACGTAGACCTGCATCTTTCAATAAACGTCTTCTAACTGTTCGAGTGCTGACTGTAACGTCATTAGGTAGATCTGCCCTGATTTGTGTGCTGGATATTGTTGGATCTCTCACAGCAGTCCTGCGTATCATACTGTCTGTTTGTTTGCTAGTAATTCTAGCTTTACCAAAACGTTTTCTGGGCGCAGTGGATCCCGTGTCTTTGATTAGTTGTATAATATCATGAACAGTAGATTTTGGCATTCGCAATTTTGCTGATATCTGACGCTCACTTGCACCATCCTCTCATAAAAGTTTAATATTAGCACGAAGACCTTCCTTCGTAGTCATAATTAAATTGTGACAGTTAAATGATAATCCATACCCTACAATGAGATATATAGCTTAATAAATTTTACAGTGCAATAAAATAAACGCTAATGTGATTGGCTAAAAGCTAATTAACTAATCATTGATGTCAGGGAAGAAAATAAATTGATTATTTGCATGCATAGACTGTTTTTCTTTATATTCAGCAGTGGTCGGATTTCAATGGCCATAACTGTATATATGAATTAGTAAAAACACTTATCTAATTTTTTTTTAATTGTTTTTTACTAATTTATTATTGCTCTGTTCTTTAAGAACATTGAGCAGTGAATTTGTAGGATACACTGACATATATATAATTTATATATATATATATATATATATAATTTATATATATATATATATATAATTTATATATATATATATATATATATATATATATATATATATATATATATATATATATATATATATATATATATATATATATATATATATATATATGTAAATATACCACATAAATATATATATATATATATATTTATTTTCTGATAAAAAATTATTCAGTAGACAAACATATATATATATATATATATAAATTATTCAGTAGAAAAACATATATATATATATATATATATATATATATATATATATATATATATATGTAAATATACCACATAAATATATATATATATATATTTATTTTCTGATAAAAAATTATTCAGTAGACAAACATATATATATATATATATATAAATTATTCAGTAGAAAAACATATATATATATATATATATATATATATATATATATATATATATATATATATATATGTATATATATATGTATATATATATATATATATTCAGTTGACAAATCTCTCTCTCTATATATATACATATATATGTTTATGTATATTTATATTAATATATAAAAATATATATTGTATAATATATACATACATACTATATATTGTATAATATATACATACATACTATATATTGTATAATATATACATACATACTATATATTGTATAATATATACATATTTACTATATATATATATATATATATATATATATATATATATATATATATATATATATATATATATATATATATATATATATATATATATATATATATATATATATATATATATATATATATATATATATATTACACATCGCTCAATAAGTCCGTAGGATAGCTAATAAAACAACAACATTTTGACATAATTTGATTTTATTCATCAACATAGTCTCCTTTTAAGGCGATACAGTCATTCCAGCGCTTCTCTAACTTTTCGATACCATGTTTGTAGAATGATTTATCTTTTCCTTCAAAATATGCTTCAGTTTCGGCGATGACCTCCTCATTCGATCCAAATCTCTTTCCCTGGAGCATCCTTTTGAGATCTGAGAACAGCCAATAATCACTGGGGGTTAAATCAGGCGAGTATGGTGGATGGGGCAAAAATTCGAAGTGTAATTCATTCATTTTTACCATTGTTTTCATTGACTTGTGACACGGTGCATTGTCTTGATGAAAGAGAATTTCTTTCTTCTTCATGTGCGGTCGCTTTTCGTCAATTACAGCCTTCAATCGTTCCAATAATGCCATGTAATATTCGCTGTTGATCGTTTTACCTTTCTCAAGATAATCAATGAACAATATACCATAGCTATCCCAAAATATGGAGGCCATAACCTTGCCAGCAGAAGTTTGAGCCTTTGGGCGCTTTGGGCGGCTTTCACCCGCTGGTGTCCACTCAGCCGACTGTCGATTTGACTCAGGAGTGAAATGGTGGATCCATATTTCATCCATTGTGATGTAGCGACGCAAAAAATCCTTTTTATCTTGGTGAAATAGTGCCAGACATGCTTCAGAATCATCGATTCGTTGTTGTTTTTGGTCCGGTGTTAGCAAACGCGGCACCCATTTCGAACAAAGCTTTCTCATACCCAAATGTTCGTGTAATATTGTAAACACACTGCCTTCTGATATCTTTATGGCCTCGGCAATCTCCTTCAATTTCAATTTGCGGTCGGATAAGACGATTTTATGGATTTTTTTGATGTTTTCCTCAGTAACTGCCGAATTTGGGCGACCGGAGCGTTCAGCATCATCGGTGTTTGTACGACCACGTTTAAAGTCAGCAAACCACTTTTCAACCATTTGCCTCGATGGAGAGGAGTCCGAATAACACTTATCAAGCCATTGTTTGGTCTGCACCGTGTTTTTTCCCATCAAAAAGCAATGCTTAATGAGCACACGAAATTCTGATTTTTCCATTTTTTTCAATTCACAAAAGTTGATTCAATCGTTCACACACTAACTTGGTAAATAATGGTCCGATTGTCATGAAACTTTGACAGATATCGTTTGAAGGTTGGTACTTTCTAAAAACAATACGGATTCGGTATTTGTGTTGCCACCTATATGTCATCCTACGGACTTATTGAGCGATGTGTTATATATATATATATATATATATATATATATATATATATATATATATATATATATATATAAAACAGTAAAAAAATAACTTATTCTTATAAAAAAATTATTCAACCTCTCTGTTTTTTGCCATTGTCTTTAACTTGGATTGTAGTTGTTATGTTATTTAATACTTCTCTATCTAGAGAACTATTGGTTCTGATTTCTCCACTTATCTATAAATTTAAATTTAGAAATTATATATATATATATATATATAAATATATATATATATATATATATATATATATATATATATATATATATATATGTAATTTTTTTAGTATAAATAAGATTTAAGTTCGATTAAAATCAATTATTTTACTATAAGTAAATTTTCAATTTACTGATAAATTGTTCCCGAAACAAAAAATTAAAAATGCATTACTTAGGAAGTCATTACTCTGCTTGTGAAAATATTCACTACAAATTATTTACCTTTCTTATCAAAATTAGTTTATTAAATCAGTTGATAAAAAAACCTCAGTAATATTCAGTAATAGAATTCCCACAGTCACTCCATCATACATGAAAAAAAAAAAAAAAAAAAAAACCTAACAAAAGATTAAAGATCTGTTTTAAAGAAATAAACACAAGATTATTATATTAATTTAAATGTTTAAAAAAAAATTAAACTAAGAAATTTGATATTTTTCAAACACCAAATTTAAATAAGATATTTTATTTTAGAATATATTATTATTACTATTTTTATTATTATTATTATTATTATAACTATTATATATATATATATATATATATATATAATAATATAAACAGCAAAAAACTTTCTATTTTTTTCATATTACTTAATGAAGCTTTTTTTTAAAAATAAAGTTACATATGTTAAGTTTTTCACTTTCATGTGCTTAATGACACTTAATGACACATGTTTTTTCATGTTTTTCATGTTTCACTTTTAAAATGACAAAATCAACTTTAGCTATAATTAAAAATCTAAAGACATTTTTCATTCTTAAAAAGAAACCACAAGAGGAATTAAGAGCATTTCTGTTTGACTGCATTAAATTTTTTAAATACGTTTTCCATCTTCAAACCAAATTATGATATTTTTAAGTAATTCTTCTAGAAAGCCAACATTGTTTAAGAAATTTCTACATAGGTTTCAATGAAATTCTCCTCCAGGAGAATTCTTCTGGAGAATTGATTCTTCTGGAATCAAATTTTGATTCTCCTCCATTGGTGACAAGTAACCATTAAGTTTGTTAGAGCCTTCTAAAACCAAGTTAACCAATGATGATTACTAAATGGTTAAGTAGTATGTCAGTAATTCCAAAAACCATAACCATGTAACTCCATGATTATAACCACATAACTCCATGATTATGACTCCATGATTGGCAAAGTATTTATACATTTTGTTTTATCAGGAAGATCTAGCAAAAAGAGTTGTTTACATTCACAACTTTCTGCCAAGATATTAAATTTCTTTTTGATAAAATATTGGTTTCAAAAATGATATTTTAAGGTTTCACACCAAAGACAGGAATATGTTGTAGCAGCTGAACCTGATCCAAGAAAAACTTTTACAACAGTCTAATGATAGTGCTAAAGCTAATTTTAAAACAAATCTTCTTTAAACTATATTTTTCTAATGTTTTCTTAATTTTTTTTGTAGAACTGATGCATTAAAATCAATGCATCAAGGGTATCATCTCCCAATCTATTTCTTATTTTCGTGGCAAAAAACCCAATGGCTGAAAAAGCTTATTCTGCTCCAATGATGTTGGTTTAATATTTAATAAAGCTTTGAAAAGTTTTTCAAGATTTATAGGCCTTGCACATATAGCATCAAATAAACTCATCTCTTTTTTCAAAATCTTAGATCCAATCGTACCTCCAGTGATAGCTTCATGCTCTGTTTGTTGAATAAATGAAGCAAATTCATCTGAAAGAGATTTTTTTTTCCATCATTTTTTAATGTTTGATCAGCTGTACAAGTAACTTCAAAATTAACTTGTAGCTCTTCACATGCTTTCTGTGGATAAACCAAACTGATCCTTTTGCTCTTCCTTGGTGTCCAGGGATTTTAAATATTGATTCTTCTCTGTTAAATTCAAACATCAAACTTTTCTTCAAACTTTGCTTCAAAAGAGAGCAAGGCATCTCAATGGGAGCAAGAGCATCTCATAGTTCTTTAATCTTCTCTAGTTCTTTATTGGAAACATCAAACTCTTGTTCAAGATTTTTTTTTTTTAACTCACCTCCTTAAGGCTATAAAGGCCAATACAGTGAAGGAGGCTAATTTAGTTGTGATTACAACCTCTCAACTCTATAACTCCGAAATACAAACCTTGACAAACAAGGCTGCTGCACAGAGAAAGAAGTTGAGCGCAATACTACCAGGAACGTGGTGGGGATTGAACTCGGAACTTCTTGCAAGGCAAGTGCTCTACCACTATGCCACTACCGCATTAAGATAGATCATTGCTACTTTAACTACTTTGCGAACTTTATAAAATCTTCATAGCATTTTAATAACACTATTCCATCCCGTTTTACAATCTAAAAATAAAGCTTTTTCTTTTCCAAAGGACTGAATATTTTGAGGTTGAAGATTGTCAACATTTCTGACTGGGGACTTTCTGAAGTCTTAAACAATTTTACCAACTTTAGCAACAACAGTACCAATACCAGAAACTAGATTTGTCTCAGTACTTAATTCATTACATTCCTTTATTGTTTCTTCATAATCCTCTTCTTTTTCAGCTTTATCATAAATTAAATTATCGTTTATCTTATTAGGTTTATAAAATATATCACAAACATTAAGGTCTTTCTGAATTTCATTATAACACTTGCACCTTCAGTGATTGTTGCTACAATGTTGTTGTCCAAATCTAACTGGAATTCAGACAATCTTGACTTAACAAGTTGAATGCAACTAATTTGCTTATCACCTTACCAAGAGGTTCAAAACCTTTCTTGAAGAAAGTATCAATGCAAGAAACTTTTGATGGTGTTGATGATTGTTTTTATGATTACTGATCTTTCTTAAGGCAAAATTTAGCTTGAATCTTGAATCAATTTCAAGCAAAGCAAATTATGCTTTGCTTGAAATTGATATATAAGGCTTTTTGTTCCATATGCTTTCAAAACTGCTGAACAAATTTTGTACTTAGCACTATCTTCTGTTTTGCTAAACCTATTTTTCTCTGTTAAATATATTGATAAAATATAACATACAGTTTATGTTAAATAATAAATATGTATATTTAAAAAAATAATTACACTTTTTATTAATAAGAAATCAAGAAAATTAATTATTATTAGAAAGTTTCTTATTTTAAGGGATCCTAATCTGATGCTAAAAGTTTATTTGGAGCTTATTAAGAGTTGCAATATAAATTATTTAAATTTTTATTTTATATATTAACTACTTCATATGTTTTTCATATTTCATATATTAACTATTTTATATGTTTTTCATATTTCATATATTAAATATTTTTGCAATAATTTAGATCTTCCTATATTTATGAACGGTAAATAGTAAAATAGTAAATAGTAGTGTTGTGACCAAAACTAAAAATTGTAACTAACTTAACTAAAAAAACCGTTACTAAAATTACCCAACTAACTTTTTAGTCTAACTAAAATTAGTCCACTAACTTTTTAGTCTAACTGAATTTAGTCGACTAACTTTTTAGTCTAACTAAATTTAGTCAACTAACTTTTTAGCGTAAATAAATTAGTCGACTAACTTTTTAGCGTAACTAAGTTTAGTCGACTAACTTTTTAGCGTAACTAAAATTAGTCGACTAACTTTTTAGCGTAACTAAAATTAGTCGACTAACTTTTTAGCGTAACTAAAATTAGTCAACTAACTTTTTAGCGTAAATAAATTAGTCGACTAACTTTTTAGCGTAACTAAGTTTAGTCGACTAACTTTTTAGTCTAACTAAATTTAGTCGACTAACTTTTTAGTCTAACTAAATTTAGTCGACTAACTTTTTAGCGTAACTAAATTTAGTCGACTAACTTTTTAGCGTAACTAAATTTAGTCGACTAACTTTTTAGCGTAACTAAAATTAGTCGATTAAAACAAACTTCAGTACTAAAAACTGAATAACCTATGAAGCCATGAAATTTTCACACACGATGGCACATTATTGTGGCGGTTGAATGTCCCAAATATGGTTCATAGGGGCACGTCAAATCAAATTCGTAACGTATTAAATCAACTTTGATTATTAGAATTTTGTCCCAGCTCTGAGACAACTACCAATGCGGTTGTTGCAACTGTTTATAAACACCCAATGGGCACAGAATCTAAAAAAGGCACTCTTTGAACGTTTAATTAACATTCTGCAGTTTAATTTAACGTCTAATTTGGGGTTGGGAAAGCCAACTTGTTGGGGGTATTTTTGTTCTCACGCTCCAATCACAGCAATTTTTTTGAGAAACATTTTCATTTGACTTAACAACATTCTTGAGTTATGAGTTCGCACGATGCCTTAAAGTGTCATATCTGAAACATCAAAAAAATCCTGCCCATGCCGCTGGTAAAGCAATATACGAAAAATAAAATTTTCGCAAGAATCACAAGCGAAAAGAAACTTGCTAATCGATTCATTTCGAAAGAAGATTTTTGAAACCTACCGAAAGGACTCAGTTAAAAAATAATATCAGTTTTTTACTTCATAAAAATTTGCATGCGCGATAATTGACACTTATGAGTAATGAGCATTTAATTACTTAGTTCATTGAACGGATTTTTTTAAATGGAACAATCTTGTTTTTATGACGAATTTCAAGTTTTCTTCCATAAGTGACCGTTCTTCAAGTGGATTTATCGAAAATTTTCTTTTCGAAATAAATTTTTTGATCATTATTTGAAAAAACAAACTAGTAAAAATTTAATATGTTGCTATACTGAAGATAAAGTTTCATTACAAACAGTTTGATATATACAGATATTTTATTTTCACATTTCTTGCAGTTAGGCGAATAAACTTCCTTTATAGATTTCGAAATGTAGTTATTAAAAGCGCTTATTTCTCAAGTGCTACTTCCGAAAGTGAAACTTTTGGAAGTTTTGGAAGAGTATTATTTGAAATAGCAACTTGCGAAAGTCTAATTTTCAGAAGTATTATTTGCGAAAGTTACTTTGACAAATTTTAATGCTTCTATATATTCGTTACGAATAAAAATAAATACTAATTGTATATACCCTTTTGAAAGATTTTTTTACAGAAATCTTTAAAACCTTTCGGTTAACAACCCTATTTCAAAGGCTTAAAATAGCAACATAGGAAAAATTATCCCAGATAAGTAACATTCCTAAAATTGGATTTTATTATACATTGCCTATAAATTTTCATTTTCATATTAGTGATATATAGTATTGGAGCCAGCGAGAAGGGAAGGTGGTGTTGGGGGTATGACACTCACTATCTGTTACCATGGAACTATAAGAGATGGACGTGCAACCTATTGTTTTACATCAAAGAGGCCGCAGAAATCAGCGAGCCATGCGAGTTTCCGACAAACTCTGAATTTTCACTCGTCAACAAAAAATCTATTAAAATGGCTGCCCTTAGTTTTTAAACAGAAACACTGATCACGTGGTATTAGTTTAAATTTTATAGCATTTGTTTAATAAGACTGTTCAGGATAAGTAACTACTTCACAAGTTGACAAATTACTAAACAAATTACACCAAGGAAAAGGAAATCAGTTGTCAGCACGAACAGATTTTCATCATTTTTTCAAGATAAACATTTGTAAATTTGGGAACTTTTTTCGTGTAAACAAAGTTCCATCAATAATAAAATAGATCTGTAAAGATAATTTTAAAATGACTAAAAAAAGTAAAGCGAAAAGTAAAAATGCTTAAATAAAATTTTTAGTCAAGGTCTGGTTTCATGCAACTCCTTGGTCCTTCATTCACCAGCCTTAGTTTTGTGTATTTTTTGAGTATTATTTCCGATATGTCACCATTTTTTGCCTCGACTACTCTATAAGCTCCATAATATATATTCCACTGAGCATTGTTTTTTAGTAGGTGTATTTTCTAATGGGCTTTTTTATAACTCTTTTTATAATGCAAAACCTTTTAAAAAGTTATTCAAGTTTATAATCATCTTGCAAAATGTAGCCAGATATTTCATGTTTTCGTATTTTATATTTCATATACTATTTCATTTGTCAAAAAAGGCAGATAATAACCCATTTGTTTTTGTCAAATAAAAATTAGTTTATATATAGCTGGTAAATCATGCTATGTTAATATTAAATACTTAGTTATTCTTGCGGTTTGCCATAAATTGGCTTTGCTAAATTCTTTAAAACTGTGACAAATTATTTTTTTCTTTATTTTATTTATATTCATTTTATGTATGAGTTATTTATCCTTAACTGTATATATTTCTGTTGTTAAACATAAAAATAAAAAATTCTATAATATTCATAAACAATAAGTCTACAGCAATATAGTAGATGGTGTAGTTCCCTGGACATGAAACCAATATTCTCTAAGTAGCTACAAAACTAGTTGATATTTTGTATTATTTGTTATATCTCTAGTTATACATGTACTAAAGTAGTTAAGTAAATGATCTCAATTTCTATATTATAATCAGTGTTATTTCTTAAAATATAAGGAATATCTAGCTATATAAAATTAAACTTAAAATCTGATTCTATTGTAGCCATTCTTGACGATTTTTTTATTATTCAAATAAACATATGTAACTTATATCATTGTATAGAGCTTGACTTGACTTAAAAAATGAGGGGTCATTCGGCCTTTGAAGTTAAGCGGATCTAAAGTTATTGAATTTTTTGTAGTGCAATAATTAATGATTTTTTGACGAAAGGTATAGGGCTTGAGTATGGAAAATTTGCATTGTTATGGCACCAAAAATTTGCATTATGTCACGCAAAATCAAAACAAAAAACATCATAAAATATGCGAAGGAAGATAGTTATATATATATACATAATTTCTATATACAAATCCTTAGAACCTATTCTTCAAGAAAACATAAATAAATACTTGTTATAAAAAGAGGAAAGAGTAAACTTGCAATTTCCACCTGGACACTTTTAAAAAACACTTTTTTTTTTCTATAAAAATAAACCTTGAAGTTTTGAAACGCTAAGAACTAAAAATTTATGTATAAAAGTTAAAAAGTGTGCACATTCCATTTGATTCGTCATCCCTTTTTTAATGTATACGGAAAGTTTTATAAAAATTGGATGTGTTTTGGTACTAAGGAATCCTAACCTCTAAAAGCTTTGTTTTAAAAAAATGTTCCCGCTTCGAGCTTTTTTCTTAAAAATGGTCTTCTGATATGGATAAAATTTAAATGAAGCCATATAAACCATAGTACTTTCTATATGACTGGAAAGAGGTTGAGTAACACTAATTGATGCAAAAAACCTTAAGGTGTTTGCTTAAGCATACAAAAAGAGATTAGAGAGTAAAGTTCATGAAAGTTACGTGTTTTTTTTCAAATGTCAAATGTTTTTCGTTGAGCCGTGGAATCGCTATCTATTGCTGTTATCTTGAATAACTAAAAGGAAGTTGATGTAACTGGTTAGACGAGACCAAAAGTTTTCGACGAATCCGACAGACTTTATAATTTAATTTCTATTGTTTAAAACAAAAGATTTGTAACAATGCGCAATGAGCATGGTTCGCAAAAAAAAAAAAATAGGTTGCACGTCCATCTCTTATAGGCCATGCTATTACCGATATTTAGTTTGATCATTCGGCAAATTAAGATGTTATTATAATTATTAGCAAATCTCAGCAATCGATATATATATTCTTATACTCAGCAAGTATGATTTTTAATCGGCAATTATTCTTACAGCAGTTTTCAACTTACCACCTCCCCCCCCCCCCTGTATACTAGCGAGTATACTTAGTCACTAAATATTTAATTTCATACAAGAAGTACCAATTTATTTAATTAATCTAAATATTTAATTTCATATAAGAAGTACCAATTTCAGATAAGAAGTACCAATTTATAATTGCTAACTTCCATCATTTTTCTCAACAAGCTTGACATTTAATGCGAAAGCTTATATATGCAACGTTATCATTACATTCATAATTAAAACTTTATCATTTTCTCATTTTTTCAACGTACGGACAAATAAGCACGGAATTGCGCTTAAATTGGTTGGCGTATTTAGGTTATGTTTGTCACAATTTAAGTACATTTAAGCTTCGGCAATTTATTTATTCTAAAATGCATACCAAATGTTAAACGTATTAATAGAGTTTTTAAAATGCAAAACATTTAATAGCATTTACCGAGAGGCTCTTCGTCCGCATTTAAAAATGCAACCTCCGCAATTAAATCGTGTAAAACTGTAAAATAAGATAAACATTCTGTTAAATGGCAGCGGTCGCTTTATCAAGCCAGAAAATTTCTTATCACTTTTTAATTACTTAAAAAATGCAGAATATCTATCATTTTAAAGTACATTTTCACTTTTTGTTAAAAAAAATTAAGTTATGATATATTTTTCCCAAAATAATGTTTTTTTTTTGTATCAAAAATTTAATTTTTAGTCGTATATAAACTCATTTAATTATATTAAATATGGCTGTATACTAGGCAGCAGCAATTTTTGGCTTTAAATTGCTTCAAGCTGGAGTTGATAGTTTGTTAGAAAATAAGAGTTTTAGCGTGAAAAGTAAGATCTAAAGTTAACTAGAAGCAATCTTATCTAAAAAGTAAGTTTGAAATATCAACTTAAATGAACCGCATTTAAGACGCCATTTTTTGTAGAATTATAAAGAAAAGGTAAGGTTAATGAAATCATTCATTATGAAATATAAACTTGGGTGGGTCATAATTAATACATGAAAATGTAAAATACATTTACAAATGTAAAAAAACTTAAATTTAAATAACATAGAATCGGGAAGACTTGCTACGTTCATATTTTGCACTTAGTTTTATAGTCTAATTAAGCAATTGGTTTTTCTAAAAAAAAAATTGAAAATCGGATAATGATACTTTGCAAAAAATTGCGATAATTGTAGCCTGGAAACATAAAAGCCCTCAAGTTTCTGGGGTCCCCCCCATGTCCCAAACATCAGAGCAACAACTTTATAAAATCATTTTTTAAACATGTTGCAACCTTGTTTGATTGTTTTTAAAACAAAACAGTTCAAGTTCTAAATTTAAGAGTTTTTATTTAAGAACAATAAAATAAATTAAAAATAATTATTACAACAAGATATTTCCGTATTACATTGATTAAATTGCACCAATTTTAAACCAAATTAAAAAATTCCAAATTCTCGTACAAATACATCAACATTTGAAAACATTCAGCCGTCATCCTGTTTCGCTTAGCATACAAATTATTTAATGTGTCAGAAAAAAGGCGCTTACTTGGTGCACTGGTAGCAGGTGTACATAAAATTATCGTTGAAATGCAATACAATATTGGAAAAACATATTGATTTTGATGCCAAAACTCTAAAACATTTTGTTCGTGCACTGACAATCTTATATATTCACTGATTTCTTTTTTTAAATCTAAGGTTACATTTTTGTCACTATCACTTCCGGAATCATCTTCTTCATCCTCAAATGAAAACTTAAATTTTTTTGATTCCTTTGTCACCTTTTTAATTGGAATTATTTCACCAACTCTTTTTGCGTGATAAAATTTGACAAAAATTCTTTCACAATTTTTAAATATTTATTTTTTTCGTTCTTTTCAAAGAATTGAAAACTTTTATTATTTGGATCCAAAAAAGTGGCGCACAATAAAAAGGAATTATTCCCTAATTCACATGAATCTTTGTAAGTTTGTAAAGATTCTAACAAATGTGATTTCAATATTACAATTAAAGGAGGAGTTTCACTTTTATTCTTACTCAGCTGCTTCTCAAGGTACTTTATACTTGGAATAATTAAAGAACACGTTGCATACCTATCGCCAGATAGTAAAACACTTACTTGATTAAAGCTTAATAAAGCATTTACCGTTTCTTTTAAGTTAACTATTTCATCTTCATCAAGTAAATATTTTCTCATATCTTTGTATTGTTGTTTCGAATTAAAGATATCTTTTATGTAGGAGTGAAGCTTAAGCATTCGCTCTGCCATGAGAAACGTAGAGTGCCAACGAGTTTTCACATTTTGAATCAAATGAAGTATGTGATTTTTTTCGACACCTTGTCGTGTTTGACTTTCCTCTAATAAATCATTAAGTTGAGAAGAATGATTGAAAGATGTAACAATTTTCCTGCACTTAGTTAATGTTCTTGCAATGAAAAAGAATTTAGACGAACTATCTTTTTCACCTTCTTCAACTAAATCTATGACATTTTTAACAACTAATTGCAAAACATGTCCCATGCATCTTATTGGTTGAATGTTTAAACAAACTTTTAAAGAATTTAGACAGTTGCGTACGTTACTGGCGTTGTCTGATACTATACTCATAATTTTATCATCTACTTTAAACTTTTCTACGATTTTTAGCAAAGCCTCTTTTAAATTATCTACATCATGGCAGCCATTAAGGTATGCAAAGCCCAAACAAAAACTGATGAAATTTGTTTTGTCAGCAATGAAATGTGCAGTTGCTGATATATAACTATAGTTTTGACAGGACGTCCATCCGTCAGTAGTAATAGATAAAACTTTAATTGATAACAATTTTGATTTCAAAAGTTTAACTTTTTCTCGATATAAATCAGTTAAGAGAGATCTTAACTTTTTTCGGCAAGGCACTTTATACTTTGGATTTAAACACAAAACAAATTCTTTAAATGCACTACTTTCTACCAACATAAATGGAAGACAACAGGCAATAATGAAAATTAAAAGAGCTCTATCAATCTTATCGCTAACTTCTTTTGACAAGCCACTCATAGTTCGTTTTTTTTTGGGCGTTATTATTTTGTGATCATGTTCAAGATGGTAATCTAATATACTCTTTGATGTTTTACAAGAGTACTTTTTAGGTCTGTTACTATTACATTGATTACATATCCATTTTGATGTTTCCTCCTCGATTGAGTAATATTCGTATGTAGTTTTAGCTGCTTCTTCAATGGACTGAGCATCAACTTCAATTTCTGTTTGACCGGATGAAAAACTTGAACTTGTTTCACTATCGTTATGATCTGCAGGGTTTTGTTCATCTATAGTCTTTCTTTTATCCAATCTTTTCTTTGTCAGATTCATCAAATCAGATATTGGAGCAGCATATTCAATTGGAGAAAACGTATTATTTTTCGACATAGTTTAAAAATGCAATTTCTTAAAGTAAATTTAAATATATATTTGAGAATAACGGTTTATCTAATATATAGCGGGAAACCATTACTTTGAGATGTCAGTTAAGACATTCCTTAAATTTTGTTGTGTTGAGAAATTATATAAACATAATATGAATTAAGACAAATAAATCAACTTAAAGACATTCGTTAAAATTTATCGTTTTTAAGAAAATTAAAATACGTAATATAATTTGTGACAATTAGGTAATAAAAATGTTTTGTTTGTACCTAGTATTGCCCCACATTTTCTTTCATTGAATTAAATAAAAATTGGTTTGTTAGTAGAACAACTCCGCCAAAAACAGCTGATATTTTATACCGAATACATAATTAGTTATTAGCATTTTAATAATAATTAAAAAAAAAATAAAAATTGAGAGTTGAACAAGATATATATTCAATTACACAATATAGAAATAATATAAAACATTAATTGCGTAACAAATTGTTACGCAATTAATGTTTTTTATTATTTCTATATTGTGTAATTGTTACTAACAACTACAATCATATTGTCGTCACTGTAAAAACTGCGTTTTATGAGTGTAGAACAAAATAAATTAGGTATTATTACCTCAAAAAATGATTGCTGGTATTATATAAAAGTATTCCGAAAAAGCTTCTGCATACAACACATTTCAAAAATATGGCACCATTTTTTTTTCTAATAGTTTATGGTTCATTTTAATTAGAAATTGAAAAAATCCAGATTTAAACCGCTTTTCATTGAAAGTTAAAACAAGTACATAATAATAAGGGGGGAGTAATTGGATACAGTTTTTTTACTATAACAAAACTCCAAGTGTATATCTCGCAAACTTAAGAAAAAAAAATTTTCTCCAAAAACTTGAAAAACTCTGAAAATCAACTTTGAAAAAGATGCCATGGAGATCTAAATTGTAACTTACAGCAATTTGTTATTAAAAAAATGGCGCTCAAACCACTTCACAACTAACACATAACAAGATTTAAAAAAAGTATTTTTTGGATAAAAGTAACAATATATTTTTTGCAAATTAGTCGACTAAAAAACTTAGTCGACTAAATTTAGTCAAACTAAAAAGTTAGTCGACTAATTTTAGTTACGCTAAAAAGTTAGTCGACTAAATTTAGTTAGACTAAAAAGTTAGTCGACTAAATTTAGTTAGACTAAAAAATTAGTCGACTAAACTTAGTTAGACTAAAAAGTATGTGTATATATATATATATAAATACTGTAACAACAATATATACATTGTTGCAGAGCATACTGTTATCTGTAATGCTATAACAGCTGTTAATATTATAAATTGTCAAAATTAGTCTTAAATAAATTTACGACCCTTGAAGAAATAACATAGTTTGGCAAAGAATTCTAGTTTTTAATTATTCTATTGTTGAAAAAGTTATTTCTTAAGGAACTATTAAATTTTTCACTTTCAATTCTTTTACTGTGTCCACGTATGTTTGATAAAGGAATGTTGCTTATTAGTGAAGAAATCAGTTTGGGATTTTTGAACCAATTCACAATTTGTAAGCAATTTGATATTTTGTATTGGTATATTAAATCTTCCCTAGTTCTGCAATTTTCTAAAGTTGTTAAATTTAGTTTCTGTATTCTATCTTTATATGGAAGGTTTTAGATATCTGAAACGAGTTTCGTGGCTCTTCTTTGAACCTTTTTAAGTTCTATTATATCATTAATTAGAGTTGGGTTTCAAACTAGTACTGGGTTTTAAACTACTCAATATTCAGGACGAGGTCTCACTAATGTAAAATATAATGACTTAATTATATCCGAATATAAATAAGTAAAAGTTCTTTTTATTAAACCCAGTGACCATTGCATTTTAGCAACTGCTGATTTTATTTGATCATGCCATTTTAGATCAGCTGATATTATTATACCTATATTTTTCTTTCTAATTTTTCTTCTTTAATTTTGTGATTTCCATCTGTGTCGTTATTAATTTACTTGTATTTTTAAGTACCTATGTGCATGATTTTACATTTTTCTTTATTGAGTTTCACTCCCCACATATTACACCAGTTTAAATTAACTCTCTTGTGAAATTTTTTGTGCTACCCCTTTTTTAGAGGTTTTGTGTGGGGTTGAGGTGAAGCTTCTTAGCCATGGCAAATAAGATTGTGGGAAAGATAGAAGAAACTCTAAAACTTTTTTTGTTTGTTTTATTCCTTTAGTTGTAATACCAAAATTAAAAATCTGTTGATCTGCAAAACAGAAAAACAAAAGGAGAGTGGTTGATCTGGTTGAAAAAAAATTGCTTTACCTCTTACATGTACATGTGCATGCGTGTGAGTACATACATATACTGCATACATATACACACATATACTGCATATTACTATTAAAACTTTTTTTGTTTTTGTTGCTAGGACACAGAAACAAAAGGAGCAATTAAAACTTTATTTTTACATAATTTTTACTTTATACAAAATCAAATTAAAATAATAAATTTTTTTACATCATTTTTGTGATAAAACCAAACAAATCTTTTTCTTTTATTATTTCAAAATATTTTCTTTGAATAAAAAAAATATTCAACTAAAAAAACTTACCTGATCTATTTTTAACAGGGCATCAAATATAAAAAAAGACAATGAGGCATTTTCTCCAGCATCAACATCACTTGCATCAACAGAACATACAAATGTACCAACAGGAGAATTTTCTCGAACAGAGCAATCATAGGAACTTTGTCCAAACTTAGGATCATTATCATTTTCATCATTAATAATGACAATAATTGTTGAAATATTTTTTTGCTGAGGTATGCCACGATCAGTTAAAATGATATCTAAGCTATATTTACTAATACTTTCTCGATCAAGAACGCCATTAACCTTTAGTTGATCATTCTGAATTTTAAAAGGTAATTTTGAATCAATTAGAGAGTAATCTATTATAGAGTTTGAACCACTGTCTTTGTCTACACCATTTAAAACAAATATTGTTTTCTCTTTAACTTCATTCTCTACTACATAAATGGTTTGATTCGCCATGATTGGAGCATTATCATTCAAATCAACAATTTGTATAAAAACTGATGCATTAGCTTTTGAAGATGGAGTTCCGCCATCTTGAACATACACAGTGAATGAAAAATTTTGAGTTACTTCATAATCAATAAGCCCTTTTGTTGTAATCAAACCTTTGAAGCAAAATTCATATATATATATATATATATATATATATATATATATATATATATATATATATATATATATATATATATATATGTATATATATATATATATATACATATATATATATATGTGTGTGTGTGTGTGTGTGTATGTGTATATATATATATATATATATATATATATATATATATATATATATATATATATATATATATATATATATATTTATATACATAGATTTATTCATATATATACTAAAACAAAGGTTAAAACTAACAATGATAAAATTTAAAATAGAAAAATATCAATGAAAAAATTATTAGAAAAAAAAACCTGTTTTAGAATTTATAATAAATGGTAAACTTGGCAGATTCTGTATTGAAAATGTGAGATCTCCACTCGGACCAGTATCATTATCTTTAGCTTTGATTAACAAAACAACAGTTCCAATTTCTACATTCTCATTTAAAGACTTTACATAAGGATCATCAATAAATACTGGTGCAAAATCATTTGTATCTACATTAAAATTTGAAAATGTAATGCAATTATTATATTTGCTCAAAAATTGATTGGAAAGTAAAATAGAATTTGAAAGAAATTTTTATTTAGTTAACTATTATAATTAATTATTAGCTTATAATATTTTGTGCATATAATCAACATAGTTCTTCTAGAAGAGACAAGTTAGCAACACACTAGACTTTAATAAACTCAAGATCATTTAACTTGATTGGCAATAAGAAGATGATTAGTTTGTTGTTGGAAAATATCAACAGGGGCTCATAAAAACCAAATGCTTATTAAGACTTATATATAGGGATCTAAGATTAACTATGTGCCACTTAGCAAGCAAAATTGGAAAACCTAGCCTGATTGGTCTTCCGAGTTTGCTTAAAAAAAAGACTTAGTGTTCACAAACAGAATGCTAGTCAGCTAGGCCAAAAGATGGAAATTTGCATGAATCTCTTCTATTTGTAAAATTGAATGAATCTCTTCTATTTTTAACATGTTGCCTTGATCAAGTACAACAGCAACCGGTTGTGCTCAACTTGAAAAGATTCAAACTTAACACTTGAAAAAAGCCTAGTAGACAAAAAAGAATTTCTCCATGATAATGTCTGTCCTTAGAAAATAAAATCTGTGACAAAAAATATTGAAGCTTGGCTATGAAGTGTTGCCTAGTTTGATTACTCCCCCAAATGATGAACAATTAGTGTTGGAATTACTAAGCTACAAACTGTCCAATGAAAGAATCAGCAATGTTACAACAGCAACTTAACCATTTCTTTGGTTTGAGTTCTACGCCAATGGCAAATGTTAAATGGTTGCCAAAATAACATATACCATTTGTTACTCAAACCAAGTGGTTAAGTTGTAATATTTCTAAAACAATATGGTGCTAACTCATAAGTTTTTTTATATTTTTAGTGCTCCTGGATACCAAAAACTAGGAAGAAGTAACTTTTTGTGAATTCCTGAAATCTGGAGTCCTATTTGGGACTCCGCATCCTTGATTCAAAGTGTTAATAAAGCTAATTTTGGAAAGATGGAAGGGAAATAATACTTTTTTCAAAAACATTACTATTTCATTAGCTATATATTACAAAAAAAATGTTGACTAAGTTAAGTTAAATAAACATTTTTAGTTTTTTTCTGTTAGGTTGTTAGATTAGTTTAATACAAGAAAAAAATAAGCAAACCTTCCACTGTAATTTCAATAACAGTTTCTGAAGATCTCGATGGTGATCCTTTATCAGTTGCAGCTACATTCAGGGTGTATTTTTTTTGTTTCCTGAATTTAAGAGTAGATATTAAGGTTAAACTTCCTATGTTGGGATCAAGAGAAAAAACATTTTCTTGGTTTCCACCCAAAATTCTGTAAGTGATCTCTTTATTAATGCCAAGATCTATATCAGTAGCAATGACCTAACAAAATTTAATTAAACGACTTTATAAGATATACAGAAATGTTGAAGCAAAACTTTTAAACATTCTTACAAAAAAGAGATACTAGATAAAAATTATAAAAGGAAACTTTTTGAAGATCATAAAATTAAATCTTTCAAAAACTAAAATTTTTAGAAATATTATTAAAACATTATGATTGTTTAAACCATTTTATGGTTACTAAAATAGTTAACACTTTTTTTATTAAAATTTTATCTTTTATCTATTGCATGAAAAGTGACACAGACTATTATCATTTTATTAATTTTAAATGTTTGCTTTGTTTTCATTTTTTGTTTTTAATACTTGTTTGAATTGTTTGCATACTTGTTCAAAATCAATAGTTCAAAAAACTCCTTTTTAGTTAGAGATTTAAATTGTTTACTCATCTGTAAAGTAATTATTTAATGGATCAATCTAAGAAATGCAACCTATTAAACTGTATTTTAAGGACTAGAACATATGTGAACCTACTAAACTATATTTTGAAGACTTGAAAATATGTGAACCTATAAAAATGTATTTTAATGACTTGAAAATGTTTTTTTTTTCGTTTTTTATTTTTTTATTTTAATTCACCTCCCCAAGGCAATGAAGGCCACTACAGTTGAGAAGGCTAATTTTAGTTGGGGTTACAACCCTCTCTCAACTATAACTCCAAAACACAAACCCTGACAAACAAGGCCGCTGCACTGAGAAATGAGTTGAGCATGGTACTACCAGGAACATACTGAGGATTGAACTCGGAACTTCTTGTTTATGAGGCAAGTGCTCCACCACTACACTATAACAGCTGTGTGAACATACTAAACTTTATTTTAAGGACTGTGTGAACATACTAAACTATATTTTACAGACTTGAACATATGTGAATCTAGTAAACCATATTTTAAGGACTTGAACATATGTAAACCTAACAAACTATATTTTCAGGACTTAAACATATGTGAACCTATCAAACTAAATTTTGAGAAACTTGAACATATGTTATAAAAATTGACTTTGAAATAT
Organism: Hydra vulgaris; assembly: GCF_038396675.1. Taxonomy (NCBI): domain Eukaryota; kingdom Metazoa; phylum Cnidaria; class Hydrozoa; order Anthoathecata; family Hydridae; genus Hydra; species Hydra vulgaris. Next base: position 3,734,099 of record NC_088926.1, on the reverse strand, counting down.
TTATACACAAGAATAAACTTTTTGAAAAAAACGTAAATTTGAAACAAACCCATCAAAATACAAAAAAATACAAGAATAAACATTTCAAAAACCTTTGTTATTAATGTGTTGTTTTTTTGATTTTCTTTAACAGTTAAAATGTATGGAGATTTATCAAAAACAGGACTGTTGTCATTAAGATCATTGATTCGAATTGTATACACAGCTGTATTTGATAAAGATGGATTGCCCAAATCATGAACAGTTATACTAAGACTATAGAAATCAATGTTTTCACGATCTGGTTGCTTTTGAGTAACCAACTCTCCTTGATTGTTGATAGTAAACATATCATCTGTATTGCCAGAAATGATTAAAAAACGAACTTGAGCATTGAGACCTATGAAAATGAATATTCTTATTGTAAAAAAAAAAAAATTGAACTAAACACTTCAAATAGCAAAAAAATAAAAACAATAATAAAAAAAAAACCTTCATCAATATCTACAGCTCCAAGTTTGGTAACCACAGTTCTAGTTTTAACATTTTCATCAATACTAAGGTTTCTATTTCCAATGAATGTTGGAGCATTATCATTGACATCAACCACAACAATTGTTAAGTTGACTGATGAACGAAGCGAAGGCGTTCCTTGGTCTATAGCAGTTATTACTAATTCAATAACTGGTTTTGTTTCTCTGTCTAAACTATTATCCAAAGTAAGTATTCCATTATTGCTATTGATACGTATACCTTCATTAGAACTGGAAATACTGAAAATAATTTTAGCATTGATCCCAGCATCAATATCTAAAGGATAAAATGTTTAAATTTTTTGTCATAAGTTCAATTTTATTAAAAGTAGCAGTAACAGCTGTAGCAATAGTAGAAGTAATGGTATTAGTAATGGTAGCATTAGCAGCAGCAGCAGCAGTAGTAGTAGATTTTGTTAGGAGTAGCAGAATTTTGCCAGCTTCTACATCAAGTCTTATGTAAGTCAGTTTATGTAAGCAAAGAAAACTTTGCAAAATATAAATTTTTCTCAAAAAAAAATGCAACTTAGGTTGAATTGTATTTTAATACAATTTTAAAATTAATTTAAAATTTAATAGTATTTGATCTTAATTGTATTTAATATTAGGTTGTATTTTATTGACGTGAGCAAAAATTAAAGTTAAAATAAAAAGAACTTAACAAAATATAATTCAATAAGAACAATGACAAAATAAGGACAAAACGAAAGTCAAAAACTTAACGTCAAAAAACCTTAAAGACAACTAGAACCTTTTGTTCTAAATAATTTGATATTCAAAAGATTAACAAAAAAAATTTAGTGTGCAGTCAAAAACTTTTGTCAGCAATATTACTACTACATTTTTCAAAATAATATCTCACTACCACATTTTTAGTAGGGATGTACCGGAATTTGTGACTTTTAGATCATTACGGTTCTGGCCAGAATTATAATATTTCAGGCCAGAATGCCGGAATATTTTTTTTACTTTATTTATTTAAGACATGTGACACAGACTGTGTAAATTAAATAAAAAAATCATTGTCCTACAGGGTAATGAAGAACTATAGGTAAACCTATACAAAATTTTTAACAAATACAATGTAATTTTAGGTAAAGCTACAGTTTAGCGCTCTAAAATAATTTTATTTTTTTGCTTGTTGCACTTTCTTTAGTGGAGAATTTTAAACATTAGAAATTTTGATTGAAGTAATAAAAGAAAAAAGATTGCTGCCCTATGCAAAATCCTCAGTCACTTCCTTGTAGAAGCAGGCTATAAGATAGTCGATTTAGCAACACTCCTTTGTGGCAGAAGGCTGTAAGATAATGGATGTAGTAGCACTCTTTTGTAGCAGCAGGCTATAAGATAATGAACATAGCAGCACTCCCTTGTAGCAGCAAGCCATAAGATAGTCGATGTATGTACTAAAGCCAATAAATATTCTTTATGGTTAAATTAAAAAGTCACATCGCTTGTTGTGCTTTCCACACAAAAGCGCAACAAACCATAAAACAAAATTGTTTTAGACCGCATATCTGTAGCTTTGCCTATTTTTATTTGCAGTAATCACTTATGTAAAGATTTTTAAATTTAAGGAATATTGCAGTCCAAAATCAGTTACTATCCAGTTTTGGGCAACAAACAAGCTCTTTTGTCATCAAAAATGTTACCTGCCTCTGACAATAGTCTCATTATTAATGTTTCTTAACTTTTAAATAGTTAAAAAGTATAGGATGCCTAATACAGTAAATGTTTCATATATATGTATAAATATATATATATATATATATATATATATATATATATATATATATATATATATATATATATATATGTATATATATATATATATACATATATATATATACACACACACACACACACACATATATATATAAAAATATATTTATATATATATATATATATATATATATATATATATATATATATATATATATATATATATATATATATATATATATATATATATATATTAAAGATTATAAATATATATTATGTAGCCACGATGCTGAGATGCAGGCTTTCACTTTCAATCTTAAAGGTTAAAAACTACATAAATATATTTATATAATACAATTTATAATATTATATAATATAACAATTCTGGCAAATCCGGTTCAGGCCGGAATTCAAAATTTCCAATTTGGTACACCCCTAATTTTTAGTAACAATTAAGAGTTTTTTATAAAGAAATAAGTTTTGCAATTATAGTATGTACTAAAAAAAACCAAGGGTTAAAGCAGCATTCAGGATAATTAGGCAGTGCTTGATACAATGTTATATTTAACAGGCAATTCAGAATATGCATATATAGGAAAACGTATTTATTACAACTTTATATTTTAAAAATATTAATTTTAATCTGGAGTATATTTTATCAAATTTCAAATTATTCACTTTATTTTTTTAACTCCTTTATTTATATTTTCCTAATTAATTTAACTTTAAATTAATTAATTTTAACTTTTTTTATACTCATTTCAATTGTTTTTATCGGTTAACTAATCATATCTTTTAACCTTATATACCTTATATTTATAGCACCAATTTTAGTTTTAATATAAAATAAAATAAATTGGAGTTAGACTTTTATAGGCATTACTCATTGATCAGGTTATTTTTACTTGGATATTATATGTTTTTTCAAAGGGTATTTATAAAGGCATTTTTCGAAATAAAAATTATTTGCAAAAAAAGAAAACCTTATTATAACAAAGTTTCAAACTTAGATTAATTTAGGTTTAGGTTAGTTTCAAACTTTTGACATAAATTGATGTAATTTTAATAATTACAAAAGCGCATAAATCATCTGTTAGGCTGGAGTAGATATATTTATAACACATTGTTTCCAGTTTGGGATGTTGAATGCTGGATCTTCTTGACTCGATGCATGGGTTTTGCTTATTTCTCTGTTTTTATGACAAGGCAACTCATTATATTATCTTCAAATGAGGTTACAGCTTTAAAACTCCATTTTATAGTTATGAGGCCGGCTGGTAGTTAGGTTTTACTAACTCTGAGGTAGCTCTCAGAGAAGCTGATTTCATCAACAGCTGTAAATTATCAATGTAATAACAGCGCCATGTTGTGCATGGATGGTGTCCCTGTTCGTACTTTTAGTGTGCATTGTCAAGGCCACATTTGGAGCCCTTTGTTACATCTTGGGATTTATTAACAATAATGAGGCAATTACTCGAACTATTAAAAAGTATATATATATATATATATATATATATATATATATATATATATATATATATATATATATATATATATATATATATATATATATATATATATATTTATAGATATGAGTGTGTGCATGTAGCAAGAATTAAAATCACTCTCTTGTCAAAACAACTTTCTTTTTGTTTTGTTTTAGGTGTTAAATGACTGGAGCTTGTAGCAATTTAAAAAAATTCTGATGAAGCTTTATTTTTAACTTGTGACCCATTCTCCCCGTTCTTATTTGCTTTGTAAATTAATATAGTTTTAATAAAAAGGTTACTTTAATAAAATTTAAAAAACAACAAGAAAAATTGTCAGGTAACTATCAAGAATTGTCATGCAACTATAATCTATGTTAGAGATTCTTATGTTATGTGTTTACATAATCAATAATTAGGTAATCAATAATTTTACCTTGCGCATCTAAAGCTATAAAGAAATAACTTTCTTTATTAAAGTAGAAAGATTTTGAATTCAGATTTTTTCTTTTAAAATTAATAAACGAGGTGAAATAAGCTCTAAGTATAAGCTAAATTTTTTCACAGTAATATAAATAAGAAATAATTAATAAATTAGTATATACACAATTTAGCAAAATACTTCAGCAAATTAGATTTCCATGAAATAAATTTTATTCAAAAGAAGCGTATTTTCATAGAGATTTTAGAAAACATAAATATTTTTCCTTAAAATTTATTGACAAAAAAATTATGTAAAAAAATGCTAAAGACTCTTAAAAAAATTTCAACGTAATGTTATTCAGTAATAATACAAATAATACTTTTTATTACAAATAAATAACATTTTTAAAATCTCTATGAAAATACGCTTCTTTTGAGACCCAGGTTGACATACTTTTGAATAACTTTTTTTTCGACAACATTAGGGACTTTACCCTAAATACTTAAGATTTGAACCTAAATATCTTTACAACTTGACGTGATGGTAAAAAAAAGAGTTGCATATTTGAAATCAAAATGAGAAATGCTATACAAAAACAAAATTGTTTGCTCGGCACCAGAAAAAAATTTTTTTTTTGTTGACCTGTGTTTATTGTATATTAATATTAACTCAAATCATCCACCCCAAATTCTAAAACAAATCCCAATTTCAATTAATAACAGGCTAAATTAAAACTCCTCTAATGAAAATGTATTCAATTCCTCTAAACAAATATTTAAAGATGCCCTTAAAAAAGGTGGTTTTGAAAATTTTAAACTAAAATTTGACCCTGAAAAAAAGAATACAAAAAAGCAAAATAGAACTAGTAATGTAATTTGGTTAAACCCCCCATATAGCAAAAATGTTTCCACCAACATAGGAAAAGTGTTTTTAAAATTAGTCAATAAGCATTTCCTGTCCTCTAATAAACTACATAAAATTTTTAATTGAAATTAAAGTCAGCTACAGTTACACAAAAAATATGGAAAGAATTATAAAAGGTCACAATAATGCTTTGTTAAACAAAAAAGAAATCCTAAATGAAAAAACTACAGAAAATTGTAATTGTAAACAAAAATACAATTGTCCAATGAGTGGAAGTTGTTTATCAAAAAATGTGGTATATAAATGTGTTGTTTCCTCTAAGAATGTACCTGATAAACAATTTATTGGCATAACAGAGGGTGATTGAAAAAAATGTTTTGCCAACCATAAGCAATCCTTAAAAAATAAATAGTATACAAAAGACACCATGCTGTCAAAATACATATGGGAACTAGAAGATAAAAATATTGATGATTTTATACTAAATTGGTCCATCCTTAAAACAGCACCTGCATATAAAAATATTTCCAAAAATGCATGCTATGCCTACAAGAAAAATTTTAAATTATTACACATGCAAATCAAGAATGGTTATTAAACAAAAAATAGGAATTGATTTCTAGATGTAAGCACGAAAAGAAGCTTCTCCTAAAAAACTATAAAAATAAGTGAGCTCAAATAATAGTTACATTAAATCCTCCTTTTTGAAAATATCGTTTTAAAAAAAGCAGAAGTAATCAATTCTAAAGAACTCTTTTTATATTTGTCAGCATATTCCACAAATGTGTGAAAATTTACAGTAGTTAAGACATTTGCGACTTCCTGTAATTTAATTTTTGGTACAAATTGAAGTTTTATTAATTTGATCATTCATTTCGGATGAGTCTTTATTGATGAAACACTGCGTTAAATTTCTACTTCTTTATATATATATATATATATATATATATATATATATATATATATATATATATATATATATATATATATATATATATATATATATATATATATATATATATATAAATATATATATATATATATATATATATATATATATATATATTATATATATATATGTGTGTGTTTGTGTGTGTGTGTGTCAACAAAACTTTGGACATATACACTACTGGCAATTATATATATACAATACCGGCAATTAATTTGAGACCAGCGGTAACAGAGAGTTTGAACAGAGAGTTCGCATTGTTTTACTTGATGATGAAGGTGTTTCAGAAAGAAAAATTGCCAAAAGAATGAAAATATCAAAGACTGGAGTTCACAATACAATCAAGCGTTTCAAGGAAACTGGTTAATATTGTGATTTACCACGATCTGGACAGCCTAGAAAGATAGATGAACATGGTGATTGTCGTATTACAAGATTATCTATGTCAAACAGAAAATTAACAGCTCCACAAATAATGAGAGAATACAATGAAACATTGAGCTTTTTTAGAATATATAAAGACCTTATAATTTAACTTTTTTAATGTTTGTTAAGTTTTCTATTTGTTTAAAAATATTTGTGAAGAAAATTAAATAAAATATATTTCATGAACAAATTTGTAGTTTCTTTATTCACTGAAATCGAAAAAAACATAAACGAAAATATAACTGATAGATTTAATTGATTTTTAATAGAATTACTGTTTTTTCATCGCTGGCCTCAAATTAATTGCCGGTAGTGTATGTATGTATAAATATATATATATATATTTATATATATATATATATATATATATATATATATATATATATATATATATATATATATACACTGCAGGCCAAAAGTTTCCGGACACTTGGATTTTGTTTAATTTTTTAATTAAAACTCCCATTATTTCAAAAAAATTCTTATATCATATTTATTTTATAAAAGATACATATAGTTACTATTTGAGAAAAAAAAAAAAAAAAGAAAAGAAAAAAAATACTAACAACACTATTATTATTAAACTGTCTTTTCGTCAAAAAATAACCCACGAGTTTTTATCACTTTTTTTGCGATCCGTGGCATCCTATTTATTAATTTATCTATTATTTCGGGTGTAATTGATAACCAGGATTCTTCTAATATCTGCCACAGGTGCTCTTTTGATGTTGGTCATTTTTGTCTGACCTTTCTGTCCAATTCTTCCCACAGTAACTCTATTGGGTTCAAATCTGGTGATTGGGCCGGCCAGGTCATGTTTTTGAAGACACCATTATCCTCTTGTTCCTTTATGTAGTTCTTACATAATTTTGAGGTGTGTTTAGGGTCATTGTCCTGCATAAAAACAAAACTACAACCAATAGTTCTTAAGCCAGAAGGTATAGCATTGTTTTCTAGAACTGTTTTATATTGTTCTTTTTTCATAATACCCTCAATTTTAACTAGGTCACCAACACCAGCTGAAGAAAAACATCCCCATACCATAACTGACCCACCACCATGCTTGATTGTCGGCACTAAACACTCTGGGATCATTTTTTTTGTTGTTGTTCTTCTGATGTAAATTCTACGTCTTTGCCCAAACAGTTCAAATTTGGACTCGTCGGTCCATAGTACTTTTCCCCAGTCTCCTTCTGTCCAATTTTGGTGGTCTATAGCCCATTGTAACCTTTTCTTTTTATTTCCAATCCGTAGCAACGGTTTCCTGACCGCTATACGGACAGAAAGTCCTGCTTGTCTAAGACGTCGTTTCGTAGTGGTTAATGAAATAGATTTTGAATGACTCCTATTAAAGCCTGAAGTTATTTCCGGGGCCGTAAGTCTTCAATTCCTTTTGCTCATCAATATTATACTATTATCTTCTGCTTTTGTTGTTTTCCGTGGTCTACCAGATCTTTTTTTGTCTTCATAAATGCCTGTTTCTTTCCATCGTTTGATGGTATCTTGTACAGTACTTCTGGCAACTTTTAATTTTTTGCAAATTTTACGAACTGAATAACTTTCTTTATGTAATGTAATTATTTTAGAACGTTTTGCAACCGTTAAAGAAAGTTTCTTACCCATATTTTTAGTTAAATAGTCGAATTATAAAATTTTAAAATTTTTTTCAAGATTTTTTAATGTAACCATCATTAATACCAAATGAAAACTAAACAAAACTAAATATTCTTAATCATTTTAGTCGGCTATCATTACATTATAAATATTTACTTCATGTTTCAACAAATAAATAATTTTAACAAAACCAAACTCTTAAGAGTAATGTAACGCTACATATCAAGTTAAAATAAACAATTAAAAAAAAAAAACTTACTTATTTAAGTTTGAGGTCAGTAATACCCAATTACTGACCTCAAACTTACATAAACACTTAAAATTAGTAAGTTTAAGTATTATAAATTAATTTTATTGGTTAATTTAATGATACAGGATTGATTTTAGCTTTTTATATAAAAATATAAAGTGTCCGGAAACTTTTGGCCTGCAGTGTATATATATATATAAATACTTATACATAGATAAACTATTTGTATTACCAAAAACACAAAGAAAAGTTTTGAGAAACAAAAAAAATATTTAAGAAATTTACCATTTGCTGTCACTGCACACAGTGTAGCATTTTTAGGCAAATCTTCTTTAGCAAAACATTTATAAGAAGATTCAGAGAATTTTGGATTATTATCATTTAAATCATTTAAAACCACGGTAATAACTGTGAATGCCTGGAGTGGGGGTGTTCCACAATCCTTAACAGATACTTCTAAAGAATAGGTTTCTTTTGCTTCTCTATCAAGAGACATTCTTGTTTGTATTGTGTTACCTGTTATTTTAAAATACTGTTTATCAAGAGAAACAATACTGTAGCTCAGGCTACATGGCGTTGTATCTGGATCTTTAGCAATTAAATTTTTTCCAACAGTTGTGTTTTCTGGTTGATTTTCATAAATACTAAAATTGCAACTTCTTGGTATCTTACAATCTACAAACTCTGGTGGCTCGTTCACATCAGTCACAGTTACAAACAGGCTAGCATTTCCAACTAGTACATTAGCACCCGAATCATGAACAACTAACTCAATTGTATAACTTGATTTGGATTCATAATCAAGAGCTTTGTTTGTCTTAATCACACCTGTTTTTTTTTCAATTTTAAAAACATCTTGATTTAAGCCAAATAGTTCATAAGTCAGCTCAGCATTTTTTCCAATATCTTTGTCTGTAGCTTGAACCTAATAAAAATTAAAAAATAAAATTTTTTATTATTAGTATTGTTTTAAAAACCTTTGTACAGAAAGTTTATTTGAATAGTAAAGTAAAAAAAATGTCATATTATATATGACATTTTTTATATTTTATTATTCAAAAAAAAAAAAATATATATATATATATATATATATATATATATATATATATATATATATATAAGTGAAATAAGTGAAAAATTAAGTAAGTAAAGTTTAAAATATTTGTTTAGTAATTACAACTAATTTAAAATAATTTATGTAAATCAGCACACTATTTCGGGATTTAATTGTAGGTAATATAGTTTTGTATTTATACTTATATAGTATATTTTAATCTATTTAATTAATAAGATAATAAATATACCGCATCATGTCAAGTGGATTTAAGGCATGGTAAAATTTTACAAATAAAAAAAACAGAATCTACCACATGTTATATGTAAAACAACAATAATGTATAAAGGGTTCTCAAAAAATGCTCTTCTTCGTCATTTAAAAAATCTTCACAAGGAAGTTGAAATTGAAGTTATGAAAAAAATGCCAAACAAAGACACAAATTTTGAAGTTAGAAATGCTTAACCTAAAATTACGTTGTTTATAAAAAAGGAATCTGTGGAAGAAATTGTTTCAAAATTGGCGCCTGTAGATGGCTTTTCTATTAATGCTCTTGTAAAATTTGAATTTATAAGAAAATCTTTATCTGATAAAGGAATGATATTGCCAAAAAACCCTTTACATGTAATAAATTTGGTAAAAAGTCAATACTATCTAGCAAAACAAGGAGTGGTTACAGAAATGACTTTGCAAATTCAAGGTGACTTAAGATTCTCTATTTTGATGGACACATACAAATCTTTAAAAAGTTATCATTATTTGAATTTAAATGTGCATTTATTAACTAGGCTTTGAAACTTGGGCACGATTCGAATAGTTATGTTGCTTCCAGCTGAAAAAACTATTGATATGGTTGAAAATAAATTATCCAAATATAATTTATCTACAAAGAAGCATATAATTTCTAGTGTAACTAACGGTGCATCAGTTATGAAAAAATATGGAAGATTAAGCAGGATAGAACATCAACTTTGATATGCACATGGGCTACATTTAGCAGGATAGAACATCAACTTTGATATTTACATGGGCTACATTTGTGATGTTCTCTACAAAAAACCAGTGGTTTCAAATTCATTGGGCAGTGAGTGTAATGCATCAGACAGTCAGAATTCTGATGAAAATAATAGTGAAGATGACCAGTCTGAAGAAATCGATTTAACAACTTCAGTGGATTTACAGTTAAGCCAAAACAACAATTTATTAAACTTACAAAATGCTGAGATCAATAACGAATTATTAGACCACATAAGTATTGCACAAACAATTCAAAAGGTCCGGAGAATTGTATGAATGTTTTGTAAATCACCCCTTCAAAAATAAAATTTTACAAAAATACTTAAAAACTACATAAAATAAAGAACTCAAGTTAACACTGGATGTAAAGACAAGGTGGAATAGTCTTCTTGCAATGTTGGAGCAATTTATTGCATTAAAAACATGTATATTAAAAGCATTGAAAGATTTTAAACACAACAATATTAACAATTTTTCAAAGGATGAATATTTAGTGGTGCAGACTGTAGTAATGACATTACAACCAATTAAATTAGTAATTGAAAGACTTGACCAACGCAACGTATCCATACAAGATGCAGAGGGTGTATTAATGTTTATATTAGATGTTTTGCGCAAAAATATAAAATTTTTTTGGTTAAAATACCGCAGTATGTGCAACAGAGAATTGTTGAAAGACAGAATAAAAATTTAGTTGGCTTGCTAAAATATTTAAATAATCCATCAAATTATAAACACAAATCGGACATTTTCTCTGTATTATTATTGCCTTCCAAATCAGTCCTTCAAGCTACAGCTAAAAAATTTTTTTCTAAGCTATTTGTTAAGGATATTGATTGTGGTGGAAATTCCGCTGAAATTGAAGAATTAGAATGCAGTAATGATGGGACTGAAACGTCGTTTATGGCTGAACCAAATTTGAAGACAAAATCTGAACTAACACTTCATCAAAAATCGAATGCTGCCATTACAAACGTTAGTTGAATTGAGAGTCCAGGAGATGTATTATATGACAAATATTACAAAAGAAATGGATATTATTGATGCAACGAAAAAGCGTACAAATAATTTAAAAGAATTATATAATGCTCTATTAACTATTCCACTGACATCAATCAATTCAGAAAGAACTTTTTCGGCTGCAGGTCTTTTTATTACAAAAATTGGGTTATTGTTAAGTGATAGCATTATTGACAATTTTTGTTTTTTAAAAAATTATTTTGAAAATTAATATATATATAATATGTTATTGAAGTTTATATCTGTTTTATTTTAGGAGTCTTAGTTTCTAAGAATTATTTTGTATTTATTTTCTTATTAAAAGTAGTAGTATTAAAAAGGCATTTTTTATTGTATTTGTTTAAATTAACACATTTCCTCCACCTAATTTCCAGCGATATTAAACATTTTTGTTTCTGAATCCCGGGAATTTTTATGAAAAATGAGAAGCCCTAAAATATATATATATATATATATATATATATATATATATATATATATATATATATATATATATATATATATATATATATAGATATATATATATATATATATATATATATATATATATATTTATATATATATATATATATATATATATACATATATATATATATATACACGTACAGGGGCTATTCAAGACTGTTTTTGATAGCGTTGACCGTATTTAGGCGCTACCCAAATTAAAATTAGAGAAACTTTTTTCTTAATGTTTTTTGACAGCAAATATTGTTTTTTTTTGCAAAAAAACCCCTGATTTTCTGCCAAAGTTTGCTGGAACAAGGTAATACTGCTGCCCAAATTATTTTCCTAGAATAGGCCCTGATATATATATGTGTGTGTGTGTGTGTGTATAAATAACTTATTGAAAAAATTATTTTTAAGGATTTCTGAAATAAATTCTAATAAAAAATTGAAATAAAAAAATGATTTCTAAAATAAACAGTTCAGTTGTTTCTAAACTTTTCCTTTTCAAAAAAAAAAAAAAAATTAAATCTATCATTATAATTTATAACTTTTGTGTTTGGTATTATGAATTGAATTAAGCTAGAGAACATAAATACTAATATAAATACAACCCCTTTAAAAACAACCATAACTATTTTTGGATTAATGTTTGGTGTTGGTATAATAGTGATAGGCAAAATTCAGTGAACTTTGAAGTCATAGTATGAGTTATTAGTGTTGGTTACAGTTCGTAGGTTACAGTTATTAGTGTTGGTTACAGTTATTAGTGTTGGTTACAGTTATTAGTGTTGGTTACAGTTCATTGGTTGCAGTTATTAGTGTTGGTTACAGTTCATTGGTTACAGTTATATCCTAGATGTTTAATTCTTTTTTATTGTTTTCTTTTTCTGAATTTTATTTTATTGCTGGATCTTGTTTCTTTTAATAAACAAACAAGATGAAGCAATAAAAAAAAAAAAAAAAAAAAAATTTTAAGGAGATGCATTGAACATCAAAAAAATAATTTAAAAGGTATATGGGATGCATCTTGGGCAACCGAACATGGTAGAGAGTGTAATAATATGTTTGATTGGTCACACCCAAAATTCTAGCAATATAATCAGAGTATGATGATTGTAAAGGGAGAGATCTACTTAAAACTGACCACAACATACCAGGAAATAAAACATGCTATTTACTTCTCAACCATGACAACAGCCTTAAAATATCTACAAACAGTTGGATCTATGTTATGTAATCATTTATGGCTTCTTTTCAATGTCTTCTATAATGTAATATTTAACATTATTTAATATTCATTTTAACATTATTATTTGTAACATTTTTATGTTATAATTATAAGGGATTTTTGTATAATATTTTATGTCTGATGATGATCTGTGCAAAAACAGGTTGAAATATCACCAAAAAAAATTTAGTTTGTACGCAGCTGTTGTTTTATGCTTAATATTTTAAATATATATACATATATATATATACATATATATATATATATATATATATATATATATATATATATATATATATATATATATATATATATATATATATATATATATATATATATATATATATATATATGAACTGGTTTAATTGCATCAGTGATAAATGCCTTTATAAATTCCTTATTTTTGATATTGTTGATTTTTACCCTTCGATAACAGAAAAACTCCTTAATAACGCTATTCATTTTGCCGAGCAACATCTAAACATTGAACCTAACCAAAAAACATTGATCTATCACGCACGAAAATCATTATTATTTAATGATGATCAAGTTTGGATAAAAAAATCAAGCGGCTTATTCGATGTTTCAATGGGAGCATTTGACGGTGCTGAAGTTTGTGAACTTGTGGGAATATATCTTTTGTTTCAAATTGCACAATTTTATAATAAAAATGATTTCGGATTATACCGCGATGATGGTTTAGCAATTTTTAAAAAAATGAGTGGCCCCCAAATGGAAAAAATCAAAAAACATTTTGTTGAAATATTTAAAAAAAACGAACTCACTATATCAATACAGTGCAATATGAAAATTATAAATTACCTTGACGTCACATTAAATCTTAATGACCATACTTTCCAACCATATTCTAAGCCCGGAAATTCTTTAAACTACATTCATGCCGATTCGAACCACCCGCCTAATATTTTAAAGCAGCTTCCGCATTCAGTTGAGTTAAGATTGTCTGCAAATTCGTCAAGTGAAGAAATTTTCCAAAGATCTACTCCTATGTACAATGACGCGCTATTAAACGCAACATCATATGGTTCAACCCTCCGTTCAGCAAAAATGTTAGCACTAATATAGGAAAAAGCTTTTTAACCTTGATCAACAAACACTTCCCAATAAATCACAGACTCCACAAAATTTTTAACAGAAACACGATAAAAATAAGTTATAGCTGTATGCCGAATATGAAGTCTTTTTTAAACGCACACAATCAACAAATTATGAATAACAAAAAAATTCCACCTAAAACCAACTGCAATTGCCTTAATAAAAATACCTGCCCTTTATCAAACCAATGCTTAACAAAAAACATTATATACCAAGCCAATATAAGTTCCAATAATCCTACTAACACTCCTGTCAACAAATCCTACATCGGTATAAGTGAAACACCATTCAAAATTAGATATGCCAACCATATAAAATCATTTAACATTCTAAAGTACAAAAACGACACCGAGTTGTCAAAAGAATTTTGGAAATTAAAAGATGCTAACTTAAACCCAGTTGTTAAATGGAAAATAATTAGACAATGCAATGCTTACAACCCAACCACGAAGGCCTGCAAACTATGCACAAACGAAAAATATGAAATTCTATTTTCCAAAAATAAAAATCTACTAAACAAAAAAAGTGAAATGCTATCCAAGTGCAGGCATCGAAACAAATTTCTTCTCGCCCTATTCGACACGGGTGATTGATCAATTTTCTAATTAATTAAATATTGTTTGTTTGTTTTGACGTCAGAACTCATTCCATTGCTTTGTTATGTTTTTTCTGTCAATTTCTGTATTTTGTATTTTTTAACGGTTTTTTCTTAATTTAAAGAATAAAATATGGCTGATGATTGCCGAAGGGCATGAAACTTTAAGTTCCATCACAAAGTTGTATTTTTTTTAAATAATCAAACTTTTTATATATTAATACTGATCTATTTTGTAAACAATTTACTTAATATTGATCACTCTCCAACGAACAAGAGACTTTGTATCATAACTTGGTACAATAAAACAACATTATATATATATATATATATATATATATATATATATATATATATATATATATATATATACACACACACACACACACACACATATATATATATATATATATATATATATATATATATATATATATATATATATATATATATATATATATATATATATATATATATATATATATATATATATATATATATATATATACAGGGGAGTTCAAAAAAAAAGCCACACTAATTTGTTTTATAAAAAAAGCAACGAAAAATGTGTAAGACTCATATAATAAAAGTAATATAGGACAATTTTGATAAAAATGTTTATAGCATTATTGTATATTACATATAATAAAAATAAATTATGGTTTGTAAAGTATTTTTTAGGTTTCAGGTGTTTTAGTACTTAATTGGCCATCCTTTGTTTTTTATGACTTCTGCGCATATTGAAGGCATACTATCTACAAGCCTTTTTAATAAATCGTTTGGCAAAGCATTCCAACCAACAAGAAGAATTTGAAACAAATCATCTTCATTTGTTGCTCGATCTTTCCATTTTCTATCCAATATAGACCAAAGGTATTCTATTGGGTTTAAATCAGGAGACTGTGCTGGCCAAGACATAACTGGTATTAATTTAGATTCTAGATGTCTTTTATTCAACCGTGCCGTATGTTTAGGATTGTTATGGTGTTGAAAGATGTAGTCACTATTAGGGAAAAGTTCTTTCATACTTGGTCCAAGCTGATTAACTAAGATTTTATGATACCTACGCTGGTCCATGATGCCCTTCACCCGGTAAAGTTTTCCAACTTTGTGTCCAAACAACCCCAAACATTAATCTTTTTGTCATGTTTAATTGTTGCTTTGCATTTTTGGGGGTTTTTTTCAAAAAAATTTTTCCCCAATTAATTTCCAACAGTGAGATCGACCATTATAAAACAAAACAAACAGAGACTCGTCGCTCCAGATAACTTTAGCCCATTGTTCACATGTCCAATCTTTGTGCTCAATGCACCACTTTAATCATTTTTTCCGATTGATTTCACTTACAAAGGGTTTTTTAATTTGCTTTCCAGAAAAAAAATCACCTAATGCTTTTATTCTGCGAAATATTGTCCACTTTGAGATATTAGTAAGGTTCAAATCTAGCTTTATCTCATGTGATTTTACGATTTTTTTTTGACAGCGTTAAGAATGTAACGATCTTCTTTTTTTTGAAGTTTTAGGCTTTCTCCCAGATCCAGCAGACCTTTCAGTCATACTAGTGTGTTTATATTTCTTTACCAATCTACTATTAGTTGAGTTTTCTCGTTTAAAATTCTTTCCAATGCTTCTGTGAGACTCTCCTTGGTCAACAGCTTCAATAATTCGTCCAATTTCTACATCCGTTAGATGTTTTCTTAAATATTAAATATGTCCATATTAATCCAATTTTTAAAGATTTTCTTTATGTAAATATTAGTTTATATATAAACGTACCTTTTCTGTCCTAAATTTTTCACAGTCACATCCAATTTTTTTTGTTTTGCTTGATTATACATTTTATACTTAAAATGAAGAAAAAATATTAGTGTGGCATTTTTTGCACCCCACTGTATATATATATATATATATATATATATATATATATATATATATATATATATATATATATATATATATATATATATATATGTATATATATATATATATATATATATATATATATATATATATATATATATATATATATATATTAAAAAGTTAAATAAAAATATAAAAAAAAAATAATAATAATAATTATTATAAGAAAAATAAAAAATTTAAGAAAAAACCTGTATGACAAACTGATTTAATGGACTATCTTCTCTTAGTTCTACTTTGTATTCTTGTTTTTCAAATTCTGGTTTGTTGTCATTTTTATCATCAACATTTATTACAATTGATATTAAACCTTTGTGACATTTATCATTTTTATTTTCAGCTATAACACTCAGCTTATAACTAGGTATACTCTCTCTGTCAAGACTTTTATTTGTTGTTATTTGTCCATTGTCATCAATTTGGAAGTCACCACTATTCAATCCATCTTTGATCATATAGTTAAAGCTTATTGAAAGAAAAAATGATAACAATTTAATAAAAAAATTAATATGAAACTTTTTTTGTTAAAGTTATTTATAATTTTATTATTTGTTTAAAGTTTGATTACCTTTTTGGATCACTTATTGTTTGTACAACGAAAACTTGCTGTCCAACATTTTCATTTTCCGAAATGTTAACAGAGATTTGATCAATAGAAAATAATGATTCCCATATACTCAAATCAAACACATTGTAATCTTTCTGACCTTGGACAGCGATATAAATGATCTACATAAAACAAACATTTTAAAATTATAACAACAACACTCAATTTGCATATATAAATAATTCAGTAAACATAAATTAACATAATTATAATGAGTAAACATAAGTGTTTTGATTATTCAAATGATTTTTTAACTTTTAAATAACCAAAGTAATCTCTCTATTTATATTATTTTAATTTATATATATATTTTTAACTTGGTAACTATTTTAACTTTTAAATATTTTAACATTGATATTATTATTGATATTGGTTTTGATATTAGCTTATACGTACTTTTGTTTTTCCTTAAATATTTCTTATAAATTCAAAGTTTAAAAAAATTAAAAAACAAAATGAATATAAAGTTTGAAAACTTAAAGATTTTTTGTTTTCAAAAACCACTGCCTACCCTAATGTAAACCCTGATAAAAACTGAATGTAATTGTCAATCAAAATAGTTATTACGCTGATAAAAAAACTGTACTTTTATATATATATATATATATATATTTATATATATATATATATATATATAAAAGTATATATAAACAATCATTATAACATATATACTCAAAAAAAATCATTATAAACATAATACTCAAAAGAGACTATGCTGTCTAAATATATTTGGCAACTAAAAGAAAAAAATATTAATTTTAAATTAAACTGGTCTATCCTAAAAACTGCGCCAGGCTATAATAACATTTCCAAAAAATGTATACTATGTTTACAAGAAAAATTTGAAATTATTACTCATTTAGATCAAGAAAATTTACTGAATAAAAAATCAGAATTCATTTCTAAATGCAGACATGAATATAAGTTCCTTTTAAAAAATTATAAAAACAAATCACCAGTCCAAATTTATCCTCATTCTAAAGAATTCTTTTCATGATTTTTTAATTATCTAATGCAATTAATGCAACTTCCTGGTTGCAAAATACTGCAGTTATTACATAATTAATTATAACAAATCCCAACTTCCTGTGAAATAATTTTTCTATAACTTAAAAATTTTTTATATTTAGACATTCTTCCTGATGAACCTACCAATGGTGAAACACAGTGTTGAAGAAAACAAAAATTAGATGAGTGTTTTTACTAATTTATTATTGCTCTGTTCTTTAAGAACATTGAGCACTCTGTAGAATACAATAACATAATTAATATATATATAAATATATATATATATATATAATATATATATAAATAATATATATATATAATATATATATATATATATATATATATATATATATATATATAATATATATATATATATAATATATATATATAAAATATATATATATAATATATATATATAATATATATATATATATATATATATATATATATATATATATATATTATATATATATATATATATATATATATATATATATGAAGGAAGAGGAAAACCAGTGATGTCACATATTAACAATATGTGAAAAAAGATATCTTCATGACCACTAATTCTCTTATAACATCAAAGTGACACAAGATAATATTACTGTTAGATTTCCAGATTGCATCAATGCTATTTTATCAAATTTTGGAATTAAAAAATCAAAAATAGAAAGAATAGGAGGATCTCATGCTAAGACTGGTAAGTAAACAGAATCAAACATTTTTTATTATTTATTTACTAATTAGTCATTTAAATAAAATACATAATGATAATGATAAAATAAATACATAAAATATAAATACATGGCATAGGTTTTCATAAAGTTTTTCTCTCCAAAAAAACAACAAAATAATAGGTTTTATATGAGCTTGAAAGTTAATAGTTAGGTTAAGTTAATAATAGGTTAGATTAGTTAATAAAAATAAAAAAAGTTTAATAAACAAACAAAAAAAATGTTTGGTTAATAAAAAAAAAAAGTTAATAAAACATTATTAAGCTAAGTTAATAAAACATTATTAGGCTTGTATATTTGATTATTTTTAAGAAGTTTTTCCTAAAAACCAGCAAGGAAAACATACATATTTACTAAAATAAATGTGATATAAAAAATTGAAGACCAATTCAAAGTTTATTTTAGCATGTGTTTTGAAAAACTTCAAAGTTTGTTATTCATTAAAGTCACATTTAAACTATTACATTGACTAATTTTTCATTTCTTGTTTAAATAAAATTCACTTCCAAGAATGCTGCAAGTAATTACACTTAAGTTGGGTGTTACTTAAAAATAAAAAAGTTATAGAGTAAGAAAACGGTTGCAGAGAACTTGAAAAATTGTAGGTTGTATGAGTCAGGAAAACATGAAGATAGGAGAGTTCTAAAGGAATAAAGTGGGAGGAAAAAAACTAGATGAATTAAAGCTTCCTCAACATGATGAGATACATTAAAAGATGTGATTTTGCTGAATGATGAGTTGAGCAAGAACAAATTTTGATTGATGGAAACCAATCATAATTTATTGTTGCTCGACTCTATCAAAATTTGGAAAATAGCTCCAAAGATGGACCTAGATATGATAGCTCCTTTGAGCAGTGATCACTATAGTATTTGTAGAAAAAAGAAAGAGATGCAACATTACAACAATGGGATTCCATACAGGGATAAATAGGAGACTTATAGAGGTAGAAAAACGAATTAGGAGCAAGAAAATTTGCAGATGCTTACTATGCAACTGCAAATACAGTTATAAAGTATTATACAGCAGTTTTATTTGCAGTGAATAGCCTAATGGAATTAAAATTTACAAGCCATTGCAAGCCCCAATTTTAAGTAATATATTATGGAAAGCCTTTCTGACTACCATGCAAGAGTGTATTCATATAGGGGTAAATAATATTTATAATGCATAAAAAAACTCACACTTTCACCAGAAGAAGGTAGATCTATTGATATTATTCGAGGTGATATGTTGCTTTCACTCTTGTTTACATCTTTTTCTTCTGACAAAGGCCCAGGATTTCGTAGCTTTGTTGAAACATAAATAAAAGACATGCCTGAGAAAAAAAAAAAAATCAAATTCAATGTCTTTTTTAATGCCAATGATCAGCACTCAATGTAAATCCACCTTTATATAAAAAATATATATAAATAAAAAATAAATAAAAAATACAAAATTAAAGTTATTTTCATATCAACACAAATGGAATAGTCATCTTGTTTTTTTATATATTTTATTATTACAGATTTTTTCAACTTACAAAGTAAATTTTTTATTTATTAGTGCAATATAAACAGTATTTAATAGTAAACAAACTACTAATTTAAAAACCTTTTTTAACTTAATTATTTAAACAAATAAAAATTAAAGTTGATAAAAAATTATTTTATTAAAATCTTCCCTGTCAAGAGCAACCATAACAGTAAGGAAGGTTGTTCAATGCTTTTACATAATTATTAGTTATAACCTTCCTACAACCTTATGACTCCAAATACAAACTTCAACAAGAAGAAACAAGTTAAGAAGATTATAAAAAAATGCTTATTATAAAAGATGTTTATGCCTTGATAAAATTTATCAAAACTTGAATGAAAAAAAATATTTTAAATTCAAAAATCTATAAAAAGATTGAAATATAAGATAATAACTAAAAAAAAAAAGTTTTAGCGAAACAAAATTTATTTTTTTAAAAGATTTTTTAGCAATTATGTTTTTTTTTATAGGCTTCTTCATGTTACTAACTGTTCAAAAAAAAATCATTGGACAACTTGGAAAAGTTAAAAAAGAAGTATATATGTATAAGTATATATATATATATATATATATATATATATATATATATATATATATATATATATATATATATATATATATATATATATATATATATATATATATATTTATATATATATACTAATTTATTATTGCTCTATTCTTTAAGAGCATTGAGCACTCTATTTGTAGAATACACTAACATAATTAATATATAATATATATATATATATATATATATATATATATATATATATATATATATATATATATATATATATATATATATATATATACATATATGTATATATATATATATATATATATATATATATATATATATATATGTATGTATATATATATATATATATATATATATATATATATATGTAAATTATGTTAGTGTATTTTACAAATAGAGTACTCAATGTTCTTAAAGAACAGAGCAATAATAAATTAGTAAAAAACACTTATCTAACTTTTATCTTCGACTTGAAGTTTCACCATTGCTGGATCATCAGGAAGAGTTCTCCTGATGATCCAGCAATGGTGAAACTTCAAGTCGAAGATAAAAGTTAGATAAGTGTTTTTTACTAATTTATATATATATATATATATATATATATATATATATATATATATATATATATATATATATATATATATATATATATATATATATATATATATATATATATATATATATATATATATATAGAACCCTTAGATGTTGTCCGAAAGTTTTTTCCATATTTTGTTGACAAAAAGTAAAAATTAAAATGCAAGACCGGAATTATTATTTTTTATTTATTGAGAGACTGCCTGCCCCAACCAAACCCTCAGTCGATGTAGCAACACTCCCTTGCGGGTCAGGCTAAAAGATAGTAGATGTAGCAGCACTCCCTTGTGGGTCAGGCTATTTGTCAGTCGATGTAGCAGCACTCCCTTGCGAGTCAGGCTATTTGTCAGTCGATGTAGCAGCACTCCCTTGCGAGTCAGGCTATAAGATAGTCGATGTAGCAGCACTCCCTTGCGAGTCAGGCTATAAGATAGTCGATGTAGCAACACTCCGCGCATGATTTACAGTAAAAAAAAGTATAAATAAAAGCATTTTATTTAAAAAATTAAAAATAAAAACATTTTATTAAAAAAAAAAACATTGTTTATATTGTTAAAAACATTCAGAATGTTTTTAAAACATTCTGGTCAATTAAATTTGCGTTTTTGTGGTTTTTTTAAAAAACGATTTATTTGTAATTAAATTAATGGTTTTTACTTTCGTCCAACACGCAAATGTTGGACGAAAGTCAAAAGTAATTAAAAGTGACGTATGTGTTGGCTTAAGAATCACTTTTTTCCTTCCGCTCTTCCCAAAGACAACAAACTATAGATCTATATATATATATATATATATATATATATATATATATATATATATATATATATATATATATATATATATATATATATATATATATATATATTCATTAGAGTTACTATTTTTTACCGTTTTGAAAATAATTATTCTCCTGTGTCATAAATAATTCAACTTTAGCTCATGGTATTGGGTCATGTCAAATTGTCATGAATAGGTCAACCAATAAATAAAGGTCACCCAAAACAAAAAATTTTAAAAATGCTATATAAGTAGTATTTGCAGACCATAGCATTATGACTTTCTGAAACTTAGAATTTTCTTGAACTTTGAGGAATGTTTTAGAATTTCCTGGACTGTTCTGGATGTTTTTAGAAATCGCAAAAAGAAAATTGAAAACTGTCCATCCATCAAAAGAGGAAAAATATCCATGAAGCCTACTTTAATAACAGTAATGGCAACAGCTATAACATGATTTTCTAAATCCAAGTCTGAGGCAGAATATTAGGAGTTTGGAGGTTCAGAAGAACAGTTGACAAGTACCAGCAAGAAATACAGCAAAATCAAAACTGCAACCAATTTAGTAATGTCTTTAAAATTATCAACCAGCAAAGCAGCAACCATTAGTTGACAGTTATTCCATGATGGGATCAACATTCAGACACATTCACAGTCTAGTATATTTAGATCAACTATTAAAGAAGCTGTTAAACTTAAAGAAAAAATTAAGAAAACACAACAGTTAGAAACCTATCAAAAAGCCCCAATAAAAAGGTAAATATACGTTAAATAAAAACATTAATAAAAACGTTAAATGGTAAATAATACATTACTTATAGATATATTAAAAAATAATACTTTAATTATGTTAAATACACCTAAATTACTAAATAACAATTTTATAAATGAATTTTAGTTGCGTTCATAATAGTAGAGTTTTTTTTAAAGAAAACAGTGCTCCTCCGCTTCCCTTTCCATTCTCCATTCTATTCAAGTATTTGGACCTTGAAGCCTGAATTTAAAGGTTAATATTAATATGTTAATTATAAATATATTTGAAAATAATATGTTAATAACGGTAAAAACGTTTACATTACATTTTTTTAAATACCAACCATCATTCTTATGCTTAATGTACTTCCATAAAAACATAAAAAAATGTTTATCTACTGGTAATTGTAATAATTTAAACAGATAATTGTAATAATTTAAACAGTTTAGTATTGCTAAAATAGAAAATGCTAAACAATAAAAAATCTCACAAAGATAATAAAACTTTAGTCTGCTAAGTTTGTTTTTCAAAAGTATTAGGAATGATAAAAGTTAAAGAAGGAACTGTGACATTGAATAGAATATTCAAGTTCTTTTTAAAGTCATTTGAATTAAGCAATAAACATTATCATAATGATATTTGTACTGAATGTAAAAAAGCATTAGAAAGACTGGAAAAAGAAGATAAAAACATTATTCTGAGTGAACCGTATGACTTCTCTTAAGTCAAAGTTAGCATACTCACTAGAAACCAATTGTTCTGTATTTGTGACATCTGTGAAATTGCTCAAACTATAAATGCTCCAGGATCAACATCTGATAACAGAGGAAGAATCAAGCTAGGTAGAGTAAATATATCATCACCTGGACCAATAAGAATATGCAAAAGGTGCGAGGCTGTTATTGGAGCAGGATTATCCCACCCTTGCTCTCTCACAAAAAGGAGAGAATATTAACAGAGGAACTGAACAAAGGTAGGGTTAACTTTACACTGTTGATATAATATCTCAAACTCAAAATTTAGAACTTTTTGTAAATAATATGAAATATAAAAACTGAAAACCTTGATTTTTTCATTTTAAGATACACGAGCTGTGAAACTTCAATGCTCAAAAGTACTGAAAAGAAAATTTTCTGAGGAGGGAACTAAAATCAAGGTTGCAGCCAAAGGTAAAGTACTTGCCGTTGAACAATCGAAAAGCTCTGCTAAAGCGCTTTTTCCAGTCAATAAAATTCCTATTACAGAAAATAATAAATTTAAAAACACTTGTAGACTTAGTAATAGACATGAAGCCAAAGTAATTAGCATATTTAAAAGATGGAAGAAAAGAAGAGATATATTTGAAAGTAATGTAAGAGAAAAATTAGGTGAAAAAGAGGGATTTTTAAATGAATATTATGATATAACAGAAATCAAATTTAAAAAAGATTCTAGACATCTGGTTTATTGTAAAAACATTAAAGGACTTTTTGAGAGAGTAATAACGGAGAGAAAATTATCGAAGGATTATGTTTTAAAAGTTGGAATTGAGGTTGGAGGCGGATTTCTTAAACTTTTCTTAAATATTATTGAAAAAAAAACAGAAAGTACAATAAAAATAAAAAAGTTTAGCTATGAAGAAGGAATAAAAATATAAAGAAAGCGGGAGTAAATAAATTATTTTTTATTGGCTTAGTAGAAAATGTGACTAAATCTCATTCGAATCTTGAAAAAATTCTCAATATTTTTAAGCTAAATGAATTACATTACTTTTGCACCTTTGATATGATAATGGTCAATATATTTTTTGGAATTGAAAGTGCAGCATCAACAAATCCTTGCCCATGGTATAATATTATCAAAGAAAAAATGCAAGATTTTCAAATTCATGGTGAGCTCAGAACTCTGAGAAGTATCTGTTCATCAGCTAATGCTTACAAAACTTCTTGTAAAAATATAAAAAAAAAGTCCAAGCTTTCAGCTGCATTTTATAATAATTGTGTCAACCGTCCACTAGTTGATCTACCTGATATGTAAAGGTTATTGAAATTCTTGCTCCAACAGAACTTCATCTACTTAGTGGAAATACAAACAGAATTTACAACTACCTTTAAAGTGATATCTATGGATTGAAAAATATTTTCAACCCATTGATACCACTTTATCGGCAAATCATTGGAACTAAAGTTTAAGTTTTGAAAAGCCTAAGCTGCATGGTGGTCAATTTAAAGGTGGGCAATGTTCAAAACTACTGAAAAATACTCACATTTTAGAAAAATTAATAAAATCTTTGAAATTAGAAAAAGGTGAACATATTATTTCTATACTTAATTCCTTTAAATGTTTAAAAGCAATTAAAGCTGCATGTCTTGGTTTTGGTTTGTTACCTGAATATGAATTAACTATTAACGAGTAAAAAGAGGCCTTTCAAACTTGGTCTAAGAGTTTCCCTGAAAGTCAACGCTCTTATCAAGCATACATGTGAATTTCTTTTATTTGTGGCAAGTTCCAATCCAAAAAGAGGATGAGGTCTTTAGTCTAAACAGGCCTCAGAATCTGTTCATTGTGATTTTAAACAATTTTTGGAGAGTGGATATAAAGTTTCCAACAGTCTTAAAGATTATCCACAAAGCCTGCTTAAAGCCATGGTTACATACAATTCCAGACATACCTTATTTAAAAGAGTATAAGTATAAAGAGTATAAGTATAAAAAGTATACTTTAATAAATATGTGTTTTTTTTGGAAACTATTATAGGTTGTAAGTGTAAATAAATATATATATATATATATATATATATATATATATATATATATATATATATATATATATATATATATATGCATATATATATATATATATATATATATATAAACATTTACATGCATTTTTTAAACTTTTTTCCAATTGAAAAATAAATTAGTATATACCATAAGAACATTTTTAAGATTTTTTGATATTCAAGATAGGTAACTTTAAGATAGGCATGTTCATAATAATTTAAAGTATTTTTTTAGAAAAATAAAACAGGGATTAGAATTTATCAACAATATTACCTAAAAACTAGGGCCCCAAGGTCCAAATACTTGAATAGAATGGAGGATGGAAGGAGGAGGGGGCACTGTTTTCTTTAAAAAAAAACTCTTCTATTATGAACGTGACTAAAATTTATGTGTTAAATTGTTATTTAGTAATTTAGGTTTATTTAACATAATTAAAGGATTACTATTTAATATATTTATAAGTAAAGTATTATTATTTACCTTTTAATTAGAGCCCCAAGGTCAAAATACTTGAATGAAAGGGAGCAAGAAGGGGGCCCAATGAATATTTTAAAAAAACTCGACCATTATAAGCAAGATTAAAATTTTTGTGTAAAAATTGTTATTTAGTAAGAAAATATTTAAATGTTGAAAAGTTATGACCTTGTAAAGTTGTTATCCTCCCAAATAGAGTTGATTGTAAACTTTACTTGGTTGCCATTTTTAAACGACAAGAAATTTTCTTTATATAAATTAATTTTTTTGATAAATTTTGACTTAGTTTAAAAACTTGAAAAAAAACACTTTTTTTTCTTTTCCTTCCACATATGGGTGGAAGAAATAAAGAAAAAAATTTTCGAGGTAATATTGTTCCCAGACCCCAATGATCGTAATTTTTTATTAAACATTTTTATTTGACACCGGTATTATTATAGCAAAATTTAAAGTTTGTAGCATTTCTGGAAGTAGCCTATCTTGAACACCAAAAACTCATGACCTGTCTATTTAACCCCCTTTTTTTAAAAAGATGTCGACAAAATATTTTCAAAATTTAGATAATTATAGTAGGATGTTTTGTGGTTTCAAAAATGCAAACCATTTCTGGTGGGCATTTTTTTTCAAATAAATTTTTTACGCTACGGTGTGTTCCCTTTGATTCCATAAATTTTTTGTAAAGCATTCACTGATAAGACTTTTTGTTGAATGCTTTGGCAAAATCCAGGAGTATGATGTCAACTAGTAGTTTTCTGGCCATATTTCTAGTCAAGATTATATATATATATATATTTTCTATATATATATAGAAAATATATATATATATATATATATATATATATATATATACATATATATAGAAAATATATATATATATTTATTCATATATATATATATATATACACATATATATACATATACATATATATATATATATATATATATACATATATATATATATATATATATATATATATATATATATATATATATATATATATATATATATATATATATATATATATATATATATATATATATATATATAGCTTTTCATACTTGTAGAATATTAAGTTTGTAATTTTATATTTATTTTTATTTTGACTATGGAAAAAAACACATACTGAAACTTTTTAGTCCCTGTGTAATAAGCTAACTAATAAAATTAAATATTTCATGACCCGGAGGTAATCCACTGTTGTAGGGTGGTAGCCCTCCTATCAAAAACTTGTTTAAAGAATTGTTTTTGGTTTATCAAAATGATTACAGAATTTCTACAAGAGAAAAACTGGCCACAACTTGTTGGCAGAGCTAGTGAATCAAGTAAACAGCTACATGAGTGGTGTGGGAATATATCAAAGTTTCTCATGAACCTTGCTGATTGATTAAATCTACTCAAGCACAACAAAAATGAGAAGAGCAAAGAAATAGCAAAACTCCAAGTAGATCTAGTATCAGCAAAAAAAGTAGTAAATCTTTCAAACATCAGCAGCAATTGGGTTCAAGTAATAAAACAAGTTGCTAAAAATGCTAAAAAACCAGCTGACCAGCTTGCTGTAGCAAATGCAACTATAAGTGAGTTAAATGAAAGAGAAAGAAGAAAGTAGGTAAGAAAGTAAGAAATCTACTTCTTCTAGCAGCAAAAAATTTGAGAGAGAAAGAAGGTTACAAATCAATTTACATAAGTTCAGATTTAACTGAAGCACAAAGAAGTCTTGATTAGGATTTAAGAAAGAAAAGAAACGAAGCAAACAGTACACTTGCTGAAGACTCGCCCTTTCGATATGGCATTCGTGGAGATCAGATCGTCAAAATTAAATCTCAACAGTACTAACTCAACAGAATCCTTTCAGCCATTATCTATAAATGGACTAAATGCTTTAAAATGTATGTATTTAAATGCGACCTCTTTAGAAATTAAATTTGATGAATATAAGGTATTAGTAGACACTTACCGTCCATGAATCATAGCTGTTAGTGAAACATGGCTCAAAAGCACTCGGTTGTAAATTTAAATGGCTATAATCTATATAGAAGAGACAGAAATGATGGGAGCAGAGGTGGTGGTGTGTGTCTAAATATTACTGAAACTATTAAATCATTAGAGCTAAACGATGCTGTTTTTAACCTAAGTAAAATTGAACAAATTTGGGCTACAGTGTACCTTGAAAACAACAAGTATTTAGTTGGTTGTATCTACAGACCCAACGATTTTGTTGACATGAACGACTTGGATTTGGTTTTTCAAAAAGACTAAAGACTATATTGATATAAAAGGATACAAAGACTTTTATTAGATGAGACTTTAATTTCCCGTTAATTGTATGGTCAAATGGATACATTACAAACATTAAAAATGAAAATGGTATCGAGCATAACTTTAGTGAAACTCTTACCAGAACCTATCTGTATCAACATGTAAATGTTCCGACTTTTCAAATGTCAAATATTTCTGCCACTAACACTCTTGATCTAATCTTCACAACTCAGTCGGGAAGCATCTGCGCTATTGATCCAAGATTTGTCCTTGGTAACATAAATAAAAGTCATTTGGTCATCTTTTTTGATTTTATTATTAAAAGTATGGTTAATAACTTATCGCACAGTTACTTAAAATTTAATTACAAAAAGGCTGACACCAATAAATCTTTTGACTTTATTACAAATATTGATTGGGTAATGCTGTTTCAAACTTTATCTGTTCAGAAAATGTATGACAATCTAATTCACTTTTCAAATGTATCATGTAATCAATTCATTCAAGTGCTTAACGTATCTCGAATAAAAAAACAAATTGCTCCATGGATCAAAAATGATCTAAAAACTCTAATTAAAAAAAAGCAAAATCTTAGATACCTGAATTGTGCTTGTAAATGGAGAGATCTTACTCTGTCTAAAGAGTACAAACTGACTTGCAAGTTAGTGAAAAAAGAAATTAAAATAGCTCGTCTTTCATATGAAAATGTTTTAGTTAAAAGATCCAAAACGAACCTGAAGCTTCTGCATAAATACCTAAACAGCCAACTACTAATCAAAGAATCAATCAGAGCATTAAAAACAGCTAATGGTGTTCTAACTCAAGAACCTAGAGAGATAGCTAATCTACTCAATAAATGTTTCAAAGATGTTTTCGTAATTGAAGAAAAAGGGGAACTTCCACATTTCACAGTTGAATTTAACAAGAATCATTCAAAGTTTGTTGATCTAAATCCAAATGATATCAGCTACAAAATGATATTAGATAAACTTAAAAATCTTAATCAAAATAAAGCATGTGGTCCTGATAATATGCATCCATTTCTTCTAAAAAACTGTGCGGAAGCATTTGCTATTCCTCTAACATTAATTATTAGGGCATCTTTAAAAAATAGTCAGCTCCCAGTTCAATTTAAATAAGTGAATGTAACGCCTCTATTCAAAAAGGGTAATAAGACTCTTCCCAGCAACTATCATCCAGTTTCATTGACTTCTATTCCATGTAAAATTATGGAAAGTATAATTAAAGCTAAAATGGAAGAGTACCTGTATAAAAATAAGTATTCATAGTTTCTAACGAAACTATGTTGCACAAAAGTGCAACATGGTTTCGTTAGAAACAAATCATGTACCACTAACCTTTTAGAAAGCATTGACTACATTTCATCAAGCTTAGATGTTGGTATTCCAGTTGATGTACCTTTGTTAGATTTTGCTAAAGCCTTCGACACCGTTCCACACAAAAGACTGTTAGCCAAACTAAAAGCATACAGCTTTGATGGTCTGATACTTAAATGGATCAAAGCCTTTTTAGAAAACAGAAGACAAAGAGTTGTTCAAGGTGAAATCATTTCTGACTGGCTTAATATTTTTATAAATTACTTCGTTTGCTTTATATTACTTTTATTTGCCCATTACTAGAGTTTGCAGTTCCGGTATGGTCTCCATATTATAAATTTGATTGTGACTGTTCGAAAAAATCCAGCACAAGGCTACTAAACTAGTATCATCAATCAAAAATCTTTTCTATACAAAAAGACTTGAAAAATTAAATCTAACTACTCTAGTGGAAAGGAGACAAAGAGGAGATCTAATACAAATGTATAAAATTATGAATAATATTGACAAATTAGAAAAAGGCAATCGTTTTCCAATAGTTAATAATCATATGAGAGGTCACTGCTTTAAATATTTCAAGGAAATGACAAAACATAAGCACAGAGAAAACTTCTTTTTTAATTGAGTAGCGAATGTATGGAACACTCTGCAAGAAGAAGTTGTTAAATCGCCTTCAGTCAACAGCTTTAAAGCAGCAATTGATTGCTGGATGAGCAGCAATCAATCAATTAGGCTGTCAAAGTGTGCCTGATAACACACTCACTGGCTATGCCAGTTACAGCGTTTACGAACAACTAACTTTTTTGTAATTTAGAGTTTTATGATGTAACAATAAACTTTTAAATACTTATAAACTACATAATAATTCTTTAATAAAAAAATTAGAATTAAAAAATAACAATTTTAAAATTGTTTGAAATTTTATTGATACGCATATATTGTAAATTCAGTTTTTGGTTTGTGGGTAACCTTTTTTAACGAGTAAATCAAATTAATGTTTTTTTATTATTACTTTAGTACAAATATTCATCAAGTTATGACCCAGGAATATGGGGTCAGAAAAACGTCATAATCCTTATATTCATATATGTAAATGTATATATATATATATATATATATTTATATATATATATATATATATATATATATATATATATATATATATATATATATATATATATATATATATATATATATATATATATATATATATATATATATATATATATATATATATATATATATATAGAACCCTTAGATGTTGTCCGAAAGTTTTTTCCATATTTTGTTGACAAAAAGTAAAAATTAAAATGCAAGACCGGAATTTTTTTTTTTTAATAATGATAGACTGCCTGCCCCAACCAAACCCTCAGTCGATGTAGCAGCACTCCCTTGCGGGACAGGCTATTTGTCAGTCG
Source organism: Hydra vulgaris (assembly GCF_038396675.1). NCBI lineage: Eukaryota > Metazoa > Cnidaria > Hydrozoa > Anthoathecata > Hydridae > Hydra > Hydra vulgaris. The sequence continues at coordinate 3,702,676 of NC_088926.1, read as the reverse complement.
ATGTAGCAGCACTCCCTTGCGAGTCAGGCTATTTGTCAGTCGATGTAGCAGCACTCCCTTGCAAGTCAGGCTATTTGTCAGTCGATGTAGCAGCACTCCCTTGCGAGTCAGGCTATAAGATAGTCGATGTAGCAACACTCCGTGCATGATTTACAGTAAAAAAAATAAAAATAAAAACATTGTTTATATTGTTAAAAACATTCAGAATGTTTTAAAAACATTCAGAATGTTTTTAAAAACATTCTGGTCAATTAAATTTGCGTTTTTGTGGTTTTTTTATATAACAATTAATTTGTAATTAAATTAATGGTTTTGACTTTCGTCCAACACGAAAATGTTGGACGAAAGTCAAAAGTAATTAAAAGTGACGTATGTGTTGGCGTAAGAATCACTTTTTTCCTTCCGCTCTTCCCAAAGACAACAAACTATAGATCTATAATATATATATATATATATATATATATATATATATATATATATATATATATATATATATATATATATATATATATATATATATATATATATATATATATATAAATATATATATATACATATATATATATTTATATATATATATATATACATATATATATATATATATATACATATATATATATATATGTATATATACATATATATATGTATATATATATGTGTGTATATATATATATATATATATATGTATATATATATATATATACATTTATATATATATGTATATAGTATATATATATATATATATATATATATATATATATATATATATATATATATATATATATATATATATATATATATATATATATATATATATATATATATATATATATATATTATATATATATATATATGTATGTATATATGTGTATATATATATATAATTTGTCTTTCATATCTTCAATCACTCTAGGCTCATAACGTCAGTTCACATGAATATAGAGAAGCTAGAAAAGTTATTAAAAAATTAAGTCATTCTTCATTGAAATCCTTTGAATTTGCTCTGGCCAATGATAAGCCCAATCCTAAAAAACTATTTTTATACATAAATAGTAAACGCTCTGTGATAAAGCAGATCTCATCTATACGAATCACCAGTTCCAGTGAGATCATTAGTCTGACAAAATTACAATAACCAACTCACTTAACAATCAATTTTAAACAGTTTTCGGCAAAGAGCTATTTAATGACAATCTTCCCCACTTTAATTGTAGAACTAAAATAATCCTCAACAGCCATTTGACACTAAGGCCATTCTAATAAAACTCTCATTACTTGATATATCCAAATCAGTGTAGACAATGTCAGTCCTCGTGCTTTATATGCTTGTTCTACTTTAATGTCTTTTCAGCTTACTCTCATCTTTTCAAAGCATTCGATAAAGTGCCTTATCAGTGAATGCTTTACATTTGCATTTGACCATGAGCTTGAAATTTCACCATTAATAAAAGTCATTTGATAACAGTGAAATTTCAAGCTCATGGTCCAAAGCAAATGTAATGCCTTTATTTAGAAAGGGCTTCAGAATCAACCCATCAAACTACAGACCAATATTCCTTACCTCAATTCCGTGTAAAAAATGAAGAAACTAAATAAGAGAGCCATCTAAAATCAAACAACCTTATTCAAATTAGATTTTTACTAATTTATATATATATATATATATATATATATATATATATATATATATATATATATATATATATATATATATATATATATATATATATATATATATATTAAAATGTATTCTACAAAATAGGGTGCTCAATGTTCTTAAAAAAACAGAGCAGTTATAAAGTAGTAGAAAATCACTTGACAAAAATTTTTTCATTTAACACTATATTTCATCAATAAAAACCCTGAAAAAAAGAATACAAAAAAGCAAAATAGAACTAGAAATATAATTTGGTTCAACTTCCCCACCACCCCCGCCCCCCCCCCCTGTTTCCATTAACATAGGAAAAGTGTTTTTAAAATTAGTCGATAAGCATTTCCTGCCCTCTAATAAATTACATAAAATTTTCAATCGAAATAAATGTCGATCATGCAGCATCTAAAATCAAACAATCTTCTATCAAACAGTCAACATAGCTTTTTAGAAAAAAATCATGCATTACAATTTTCCTTTAAACTATAAAACAATCAATCTTGACTAGAAATATGGCCAGAAAACTAGTAGTTGACATCATATTTTTGGAATTTGCCAAAGCATTTGACAAAAAGCCTTATCAGTGAATGCTTTACAAACTAAAAATGTACAGACTCAAAGGGAACGTTCTTAATTGGATAAAAGCTTTTCTACTCAACAGGTCTCAACCAGTCATCCTTCGTGACACCCAGTCATATTGGTTACCTGTGACAAGTGGGGTTCCGCAAGGCTCAGCTTTGCGACTAATTATATTTGTCATTTTCATCAATGATGCCATAAAAGAAAACAGTTGGAAGGTCTACATTAAAAAAGATTTTACAAAAATATTTAGAAAAAAAAAACTGACAAAAAACTGAAAAAAAATTTAAACAGGCAAAACTGTAATCTTAACAATCTTAACAAAAGAATCTTAATCTTAAACTGTAATCTTAAAGCAATCTTAACAAAAAATAAAATAAAAAAAAATTAAAAGCTATAGCTCTAAAAAAAAATCTGAAAAACTAAAACTCTAATAGAAAATTACTTTTATTTATGTTTTGCAATTATGTTAAAGTTGAATAACTCATCACGTTGGTTTAACGAGTTTCCAACTGATTTTGTTTATATTAGAAGAATAGCAATTAAATCTTTTTAATTCCTACTAATGCTATTCTATAAATCAAAAAAAGAATATGTAAACAAATAAAAAAAATAATAACTAATAATAAATAATAATAAAATAATAAAAAAAAAAAAAATTTAATTGAACATTAAAAAAAATAAAAAGATTTTTTTTAAATTCTTCTACTACAGTTAACAACCTTTTAAAACCAACGCAACGAACTATAAAACTTTGATCTTTTCTAATGCTTTTATAATATTAGGCGAACTCTTTTAAATAAAAAAAACTTACATCTAATTATCGTTTAATAAAAAACTTTACTTAAATTATCAAAAAGTATTTTTAAAAAAAGTTTATTGAAATGCATTCCTTGTCATCATTGTTATTAAATTAAGAATACAAAGGGTTTAAAAAAAATTACATTCATCATTAAAAAAATACTTTTAAAATAAATGTTTTATTCAATCTTCTATGATAGCGTTTAGCTTAGTGTAAACAAATTTTATTAGAAAGTTTACATAGCATAACAAAAAAAAAATTTTTTTCTATGTTTTGTTTTTGACTATTAAATTTATAGATCAAAAAGTCTATTAAAAAAAATTGCTATCGTGTTTGTTTAAATTTATATACATAATATATATGTATGTATATATATGTATGTATATATATGTAGTATATATGTATGTATATATATGTAATATATATGTATGCATATATATACAATATAATATAGTATAAGAGCAATATAAAAAAAAGATACAAAAAATTGAATGGATGCATGTCATAAATATTCTTTTCAATTAATTATTAATTATTCATTTTTATTCTATTATTATAAAATTTAATAATTATTATAAAATTTAACTTATACATTTAATTATGCAATAATTAAATCTTATATGCATTATTCATTTTTTAAAACGATTAATTACCTTGCTTATCAACTAATTCAACAGAGATACGCTGATTGCTTCCTTGATTATTTCCTGTAAACTTAGTTTGAAAGTATTTAAAGGAGCCACCATCAACAGCTGTTTCTGCATTATCACATTTACTCAGTAGAGCCCCCTCTAAAATATTAGAATAAAAGAATGGAAATGCATAGGTTTAAATCAAACATTATGTGTGTAAGCATGTATGTATATAAATTGTGTTAGTGTTGTACAAAATAGTAATAAAAATTTTTCTTAGAAATAGAATAAGTAAAAAAACAGTCATCTAACTTTTTTTCTTCTACTGTTTCTCCTTTTGTTTTCTGACAATCCTACAAAAGGAGAAATTTGCAGTAGAAGAAAGTAAAACTTATTACATTTAGTTTATATGTGTTTTCTTGGTATTCTTTACTTTAAGTAGTGTAATAAATAAATCTGTGTGTGTTTATATATATATCTATGTATCTATATATATATATATATGTATCTATATATATATATACATATATATATATATATATATATATATATATATATATGTGTGTATATATATATATATATATATATATATATATATATATATATATATATATATATATATATATATATATATATATACAAACATATATATTTGACTATTTTTCATTTTTATCTTGTTTGTTTGAAAACTGTCTGGATTAATGACATTTTAAAGTAAGCACAACGTATTATTGTGATTGTGAGAAAACCTCATACAATATAACAATGTGGTAGTATCTACTATCACATTGATTAATAATAGTATATCATATGTTAATATAAACTGACTTAATATTCTTAGTGTTTTATTTCACCTCTAAAGGTAAAGTATAACACTTGGAAGACAAAAACTTATGAGAACTCATAAGCACAGGTATCTGTGATTTAGAGTTTTTCTTAAAAAAAAAAAAAGTCATGAATACAAACAAAAAACAAAAAAAAAACTATTATGAAAATGCAAAAACTGCTGTAGAATGAGTTTAAACGTGATAAACAAATATAAGTAAACAAAACAAAAAACAAAAAAAAAGAAAAAGTGGTTTTAGTTTAATAGTCTCCTATAATGTCAAATAATGTTTAAAAATAAAAATAATGTTTAAATGTCAAATAGAGACAATTTATTATCATTATATGATAATGGTAGAGACATTTTCGTAGAGACAATGGACATCTTGGTTGTTTGATTACAGGATTTGCAATGTTTAAGAATTTTCCATTTTATAATAGACTTGGTCTTGGTTTTTTAAGCTCCATATTTCCTTAGATAGTTCTGCTTCATTTCTATACTTTACTGATGTAAATGATTTCAGATGGGTTGCTTATCTTAATTTAAATGGTGTTTGACTAATGCCAAAATGCACTCTTTTATTATGTTTATGATCACTGGAACTTACAGTTGCTTAATAGACAATATTGTTGGACAAACACTGGTTATTTAATGGGAAAAATGCTTTGGTTATTCAAAAGGCAAACACCAGTTATATTGCTTGGTTTTTTATTGATTTTTGTTGTGCATAATTTTGCTATTATTTAAACTTATGATGGTTACTTAAGGTTAGGCATGCAACTGTAACTAATCTGAACTGAACTGAATAATTTATGTAGCTTATGGCCAGCTGGGTAATGTAAGTCAATTAGGTCTAGAAACAATTTTCTATTTTTGTTTTGTAATTCATGTGGTGCGGAGAATTATACCAAATAATATTACGTTTCCAATTTTTTTTTTTTTTTTTTAATCTGGGAATATTTTTGGTTGGTAAGTAAGCTTTGCATTATTTTCAATTATTTTATAGCTTCTTCATATTGTGGAGGATCCTTTTTAAATACAGTTTCATTAATTGACAGGGAAGATAATCTTTTTTGAGTATTGTGAGGAATTGTTCTTAGAGTTGTTAGAGCTAGAGCAGATAAACCTTAGTAGATTATCAGGTTTACAATATGGTCGTAATGTATTTTTATTTAGATTTAATGTAATATAGAGGTAATTAACAATTTTTATATTAAATTAAATGGTGATTCAAAGATCATTACTTTTAAAAATATGTCTTATATGCTTTTTTTACATGTTATTACTTTTAAAAATATGATTTTTGATCTTATTCATTTGCCTTTTTGTACGGCAAAACAAAGAAGATTTTAGCTTATATTATCACGATATAAGTCGAAACCTTCTTTGTTATAATTTTGCAAAATTTTATATAGTATGAAATAACCATTAACTGGGAAATTTCAGCACCACCAAATACCCTTGTAGTGACATCAAATAATCCACCTCTATTTTATATATATGTACAATAATTACTATTTTTGTCAAAGAAGAAACTAATATTAATGTCATAAGTTTATTTTTCATCAGATATTTTTCAGTGTTCATACTTTTTTTAATAAGGTACTTTCAGTTGTTGTTTTTTTTCAGTACTTTTGTTTAATAAGAATTATTTGATGCATAAATTTGTAGATACAAATAACCTCAACACACTTGTTTTCTGATTCCACCATAGACTCTACTGAGATTAATTCATTCCTATATCATATAAAAGCAGAAAAATCTCATTAATCAGATATTGCATTACAGCCAAAGAATTCTGGAGTTTGATTAAAAAATTACTGATGATTTTTCAAAAATTCCATATTTAGAAAATAGCATATATGCTCCAATTTTCTGTTACTTATCAAAAATGCAATCAAGATTTCTGCTAAATGTAAATTGTTTCAAATGCCTGTTTCATAATGACGGACAAGTTTTTATAAAATTTTTATACCTTAAAAGTAGTTCAACTTCACTGTATCTTTTTTAAATCACACTGTTAGAAACTCCAAACTTAATAGTGATTGTTTTCATAAAAAAAAAAAAAAAAAAAAAAAAGTCTTTTTTAAATCACACTGTTAGTAACTCCTAATTTAATAGTGGTTGTTTTCAGCCTCGATGTGAGTGAATTAGTATTAAAAAAAAAGTTTTAATTTTTTTTCTAATTTTGATCTCCAATTTTATTTAACAAAACTTTAACCAACATAGAAACAATGTCTGAAAAATGTCCCACAATATTGCTGAGCACCTACCTTATTTTCAAATGCAAAAAAGTATATTTAAGATTTTTGTTATTTACCTAAAATACTAATTTATTATGCAGAGTTAAAACTAACACAATAATTTATAATGCTCCTATTGGCCTTTTATACTGCTTTATATTTCTGGCATGATATCATATATGGTACCATATGGCTACCATATATGGTCTTCTAAAGATTCTTTTCTCTTTTGACAGTGTGCAAAAACGCATTAAAAACATAAGTAGAACTCCTCTAATAACTTGAACCTATGTCAAGAAGAAGCACCTCATTCTCTTTTCTATAAATGACCAATGTTTAAAACTATGTACCTTTGTTATACTTTCCAGATTCATAAAACTTTCAGCTTATTATACTTTAAATTTTTGTTTGCTCTTCCTTCGTTATTTTATTGTCTTAATTATTCTGTCTGACAGTTAATTTTTATCCTTTTCTGTCGAGCATTTTTAAACCTTTTCTGAACAGTTTTTATCTTAGTTTTTAGAATATTAAGTAAAGGAGTTTTGCTAATTTTTTTATTTGCATTACTTTTATTCAATACATTTATTCATCTCAATTTTCGGATATTATTATATTATTATTCCTATTTAAAGCAGCCTTGTTAGGCTTTTTGTTATACATTTGTATAACTAAAAAAAAGTTGATCTCTAGTTCTATTGTTTTCTATTATATCTCTTTCAATGGACCACTAACATTACATTACATTACACCTATCACCATCACCACTAACATTTACATTAACTTTTTTTTATTTTACCTTATGTACCATTGTACACAATCTCATTGATTGTACAACATATTCAACTGCTTAACTACCTTTTCAACCTTTTCTCTTTCACTGTTGATTCATCACATATTACAAATATACTCAATTATTTATTATAAATAAATAAGACTATCATTTTGAAATAATGAACTTTATAATAAATTAAAACTATGAATTTAATTATTTTAGTTATGTACATAGAAAAACTTTTGTTTACATCGAAATATCGGTTTTTTGTTATACATTTGTATAAAAATATTGTATCTCTACTTCTACTTCTATTGTTTTCTATTATATCATTATCTCTTTCAATGGACCACTAGCATTACATTACACCTATCACCATCACCGCTAACATATACATTAACTCTTTTATTGTACCTTATGTACCTTTGTACATTATCTCATTGATTGTACAACATATTCAACTGCTTAACTACCTTTTTGACCACACCTCAGCTACATCACTACCACCTTAACTTCTCTTTCACTGTTGCTTCATCACATAATACAAATATACTCAATTATTTATTATTTTGAATAATAAATAATTGAGTATATTTGTATTTGTCAATAATCTATAATTTTGAAATAATGAACATTATATTATAATAAATTATAATTATGAATGTAATTATTTTAGTTATGTACATAGTTACAACTTTGAAAATTTTACCATCACAGGAAACAGCAGTAATTTGATCAAGAAAGCTTGCAAGATTTGTAAAACTATCAATTACAATGTAATGCTGATTTACTGGTGGACTTGCAATCGCAAATATTTCAGACATATACACACTAAAAATAAAATAAAAGTAGTTATGTTAGTTCAATCATTAGTTATTAGAAATGACTTTATATACAGTATGCAAAAAAAATAATCGTACACTTTAAAAAAATCATAATTTTAAAGATTGCATCAAAAAAATGAACTGTCTGTTAAAATATTTGAAATTTTTTTAGATATCTTATCAAGTATTGTTTTAAGAATTTATTTGTGTATTGGTGCATTAATTGCTTTTTATGCCTATTGAATTTTACACAATTGATCTAATGATGCATAAAATTGACTGCAAAAAAAATAACTGAATAGTTCAAAAATAATATCAAATTGATCAAACTTCATGAAAATTAGTATCGAGAGGGGCCTACTTTGGCCTTGATGGTCTCAGTTAGAAAATTTGGCATTGAGTTGACCAAATTTTGAGTCTCTTCTGTTGTTATGGTATCCCATGCACTCATTATAGCTTCTTTCAAGTCGTCTTTGCGTCTAAATGCTCTGTAACCAACTTTTCTGTCCAAAATATACCATAAATTTTCTATAGGATTCAAGTCCGGACTTTGAGATGGCCATTCCAAAACATTGATGTTACTTGTGTCAAAGTATACCTTCACTTTCTTAGCGGTATGTTTTCCTGGTATGTTTCCGGATTGTTATCCTGCTGTAGTTACAAATCGTTTTCCATTCTCAACTTTTTAGTAGATGGGCGCAAGTTGAGAATTTCACAATACATTGAAGCATCCATTTTTTCATCAATAAATGTCAATTTTCCTACTCCTTTCCAACTCATACTACCCCACATCATCACATTTCCTCCTCCATGCTTTACATTAACTCGCAAACAAATTAATTTGTATGCTTCTTCTTTTTTTTGCCACACTTCCTGAACTCCTTCCGATGTGAGGTTGTATTTTGACTCGTCTGACCACAAAATTTTTTTCCAGTATAATATCAGCATTTATTCGTATTTCTTAGCAAATTCTCATTGACGTTTTATTTGTTTTTAGTTAAAAAAGGTTTTTTTCGAACTACTCTACCTCTAGATCCTAGTTCTCTAATAAGATTTCTAACTGTTTGAGGGATTACTGAGATAATGTGATTGTTTTGAACTTTTAAAGTTAATTTAGCTGCCGAAACAAATCTATTTTTCTTCAAATTAATGATAAAATTGCAATCAATTGCACTGGTGGTCTTGTGTTTTCATCCTCTGCCAGCCACACTAGCAACAGTTCCTATCAGATTAAGCTTCTTAACAATGTAGGAAACTGTCGTAAAAAGAATTCCTGTTTTTTTTTATCTGACGGTAGGATTTTCCTAGATTTTTAAAATCAACTATGAAGTTTAGTTGATAGAAAGACAAATGTTGTTTTCTTGATGTCATTTTGCTGAAACACTATATTTTATTTCTAGAACAAAAATGTATTTAAAAAGTTACTATTTTCTATCTTATTAACTAGTTTGATTGTTCAAAATAACAAAAATTAATTCATCAATACATAAATAAATTCTTATAACAATATTTGATAAGATATTTAAAAAAAAATTCAAATATTTTAACGGACAATTCATTTTTTTAAAGCAATCTTTAAAATTATGATTTTTCTTTAAGTGTAAAATTATTTTTTTTTACAAACTGTATATATTTATTTATACGTTCATAAATATTTACATAAATAATATTATTTATTTTTGTTTTTGTTTTGTTCTATATTACATTTTAAAACATTCCATTACTATTTCATAAAACTTACAAGCTGAAAAATATAATAATAAAAACAATTAAGAATGAAGATTTTTAATATATAAAAAAAAGAATGCTGAAATTCGTAGAAGACCATAAGTTCTTGTCAACAAGAACCATTTTAAAATGACTTGTTACATACTTACATGTCGAATATTTCACGTAGTAAATAAAAAGGTTAGTGTTTTGGGATAATAAAAGATTAACAAGTATTAAAAAAATTAAATTAAAAAAATTTACAAAAATTTTTTTTAAAATAATGTAAACAATATATCTGCAAGCTTTGTTTCTTAAAAAAATCTTATTATGAAAAAATAAATTGTAATAAGTATAAAATTAAAATTTGAATTTAACAAGCAATTTATTTAATGAATAAACAGATAGCTCACACAAAAACCGAAAGCTCTTGTAAAAAGCTGTTTAGAGGAGCAGCTCACATGGCTCGCCATGTTCGTTTTAGAAGAGCTGCTCTCTGCTCTTGTACTCAATTGCTCCCATCGAGGCCTGCATATATAAATATTTACGAGAAAAAAAACAAAAAACTATTTTTGTTAATAAGGGTTGAAAAATAAAAAGTTTACAATTACAAAAAGTTGAAAGGGTTGAAAAAAAAAAGTTTACAAAAGGAGGTAATCCACTGATTTAAAGTGGTAGCCCTCTATGAATTCTATGAAAATAAAGCACTTAAATGCTTCATTTTCATAGAAATTCTATAGAAATTTTCATAGAGGGCTACCACTAGTTGTTCTATTTGAGGGCTAATCTAGTTGTTCAATTAGAAAATGAAATCATACGTAATATTGATGATATGATATCATAATGATATCATATCATCAGACTGCACACCAGCTGAACAAACATACTTCAACACCCTACTCAAAGGACAAAAATAGCAAACAATGAGCTTGAAAAAATTGACAAATTCAACTTTTTAAATTTGATATGTCATCCACGGTGAAAGTGCTCGCTACGTTGATGTCACCAAGACCCTTCTCATTAATGGCACCTCTTACCATAAAGAAACCGTAACCACCCCTTTGCCAAGTAAGAAGCAAAGTAAACACTCAAAAATGCATCAGCAAAAGTCTCATCTTCAAACGCTAACATTTAATTTTTTCAACCAACAGCAATTACAGTCTCTAAATGATATCAATTTATTTTATAAGCAACTTAAATGCATGTATAGCAACTCCATCACCTTAAACAGAGTCAAGCTCTATGAACTACTATTTCACATCGAAAATGAAAAGCTGCATATCATATTTATAATTGAAACAAGGTTTCGTGATGATTCTATTTGCAATCTCAATGGATATTATCTATATAATACATATAAAAATTCTCAGCATGTTGGAGGTGGAAAAGCAATCTATGTACTAAAAATCTTATTTAATCTCAAGTTGAAAGCATATCTCCTAATAATAACTTTAAAATTATTGCTTCTGAACAGATCTAAAGCTCTAATGACTCCAACCATGAATGAATCATTCTCGGCTGCATCAATAGACCACAAAACTACAACAACAACCCTATTTTTCCAAATTCTGCAATTGAAAATGAAATACTAAAACCAATTTCAGCTGCAAACAATGCAGTTAAAAACAAAAAATATCAAGGCCTTCTCATTACTGGAAACTTTTACAAGCAATTACTTTTCCAACTTTTCTTAACGCTAATATTTCATTAAATAACACTTTGATAACAGATTTTATAATATCCTAACCTTCTGAGAGAATCAGCGATATAACCAACTCTGCTCCACTTGGCTCAAAAAGGCAAGTGTCCTTGCCTTGTTATTTCTTGGAACTATAACCTGATGGATTATATTAAAATATCCAGTCATAAATATAACTATGATTGAGGAATATATACCCATATGTCTGAATCTATCCAAACTGTTGATTGGAAAGATTTATTTTCCAATAAGTCTATCAATCAATGCTACTCAACATTTTTAGACCAATATAAAAAATGATGTGATTCCTTTTTAAGTAAAAAATCCTATCAAATCAATAAAAAAAGACTTTCATGTATGAACAACAACCTTTTTTGCAAAATTAAATATAAAAACAAACTCTGGCACTGTTATATATCATCAGGTCGAATATGCCAATTGCTTTACAGAAAATATATCATTACAAAGAGAGTCTTTGAAATACAAACAAAGATATGTATTTGAACATTCACTTGCTACCAACCATAAGATTCCAAAATGCTTGTACGCATACTTCAACAGAAAAAAAACTGCCAAAAATGACATCAAAATGACAATATTAGATAATGCTACAAAAGTATTACTAATAAAACCAAAATTGCAAACACTTATGAAGTTTGAATGACGATTTTGCAAAAAAGTTTGTATGACCATTACATTTGATATTAGCCCTATTTACAAATGTAATAACATAAAAAAAACAAAGAAATTTTATTTTTATTAACCTAACTTTTCCATCAAAAATGTTCGGTAAAAGAAAAAAAAAGATGTTATAAGCGCGTAGAAACATAAATCATAATATAATCCTGGTAAAAAATTTTTATTTATCATCTTGCAAGTGCAAGAATATTTATTAAGACAATTTCTCATAAGAAACAATAACAAAAATAACTACCGAAATTAAAAAAAAAAAAAAAAAATTATCAGCTAAAAAATAGTAAACATTAATTTTTGTTTTATATTAGTGCCACTTTTGATATTTTAATTTTTTTTTTTTCTGTCTTGTTATAATGATTGATTGAAGCAAAAAAATGAAAAAACATTAGTTATTATAAACTTTAAATGTAATGTTATAAAAAGTTTATTTTTTTATATTTAAAAAAAAACTTCTTTTATGCATATAAAAGAATTATTTTATGGTGCAATAAATGATGTTTGTTATGTATATATTTTTGTAACATTAACGTTACAAACATATGCTAGTAACAAGTATATAATCAAATTTTGTATTTAACAAACAATTTTTATATAAATAGATAGCTTGTGCAAAAACCAAAAGCTCTCATAAAAAGCAGTTTAGAGGGGCATGGCTCGTTTCAAACGCTCTCCGATATGATAGGATTTTTTACTTTTTATATATATATATATATATATATATATATATATATATTAGTAGATTCTTATCTGTGTTTAATAATAATGTATTTTAGTAATGCACAAAAATTTATTCAAACACTTTGATTAACATATAACTAAGGGTTAAAGTCGGGTCAAACTTTAATATTAACTACTAGAATAAACTAAATAATGAGAAATCATATTTTTAAAAATATAAAAGAATTTAAAACATATAAAAACATTTGTTACATTGATATAAATCCAATACTCAGTTACATATTCAGTTATATGTTATACAAAACATTAGTTTTTTTTATTTTAGTTATTTTTATTTCAACTCACCTCCTCAAGGGTATAAAATGGTGGGGATTGAACTCCGAACCTCTCGCTTATGAGCAAGCGCTCTACCACTATCACATAGTTACCATATTTTATTGTTTACTTTAGTTAATCTAATAGTTATATTAAGTAAATACTTTAGATGAAAATAATAAAAATAATAAAAACTTTTTATAAGCGGAAATTTTATATTAGCGAAAATTTTATACAAAAGAAAATTTTATACATTTATTTATAATGAGATATTATTTTAAAGCTTCAGGCAAATATTTAAAACATTTTTGTACTTTTGACCACCTTGTAACTTGAGTTTAAAATATATAATTTAAATATTAAAAAAAATTTATAACTTAGATATTTTTCAATTTTTGGGAAACGCTTTAAATAGTTTAAAGTTTTATTTTTAAATTAAATTGGTTTATAATCCCAATGGAAACGCTTTTTTATAAGTTTCCCAGTTGTTTTGGGAATATAACTTTACGTGTAAACTTATTTGTCAATTTTCTTAAAGCTATTACTCAATTTTGTTATTCAATAAAGTGATTCAATCAAGTAATAGTAGATAAATTTGTAAAGTAAACTTTGACAAATACTAATTAAACTTATCTTGTTAATATATTAGTACTTTTATCTTATTAGTACTTTAATCTTTTAAAATGATTTGAAGTTTTCGATTTTCAGCAAATATTTTTTATTGAAAATATTTAAATTTTTGACTTCTAATACATTTAAATTTTGATAATAAGAAAATAAATAAAAGATTGTACCTATCAGATACTCCAATAACAAACATGCTAATACCAGCTTGCTTAACACGCTCTGCAGCATAATAGACATCAATTTCACCATTTGAGTAACCATCAGTCAATAAAACTCCAAACTAAAAATAAAAGTTTAATTATCAAATTAATTATCAAATTTTAGAATTTTAAATCCTAGAAATTAAAAGAAAGACTTTTAATTTCTAAAATTGAAAACTTCAGGATGTTTAGCATGTTAAACTAAGATAAATTTTCAAGATTTTCAATTTATTCTATCAAGACAAACTTTAAAAAAATTTTATTTGTCATATCAAGACAAACATTTAATTTGACATATAATGACAAACATATAACTTGTCATACTGTGACAAACTTTTAAGACATTTAACATGGCATATCAAGACAAAGCTTCAAGATTTTTAATTTGTCATATCAAGACAAACTTCAAGGCATTCAATTTGTTATTCCATGATAGACTTTAAAGTTATTTAATTTGTCATATTAACTCTATATTTTAGTTAGTGAATCTAGTAATGATACACAGCTGTCTGTGACTTACTTTAAAATAAAATCAATGACTTTTTGCCCATTACTTTGTCATAAATAAAAAGAAGCAATCCAATTGGGAAACATTGCAATTAAGTAAAAACAATTAAACGTAAAAAAAGGTCAAAATTAGAAATAACAATGACAAAATTTGAAAAAAAAAAAAACATTATTTCTGTTTTTTGAATTACTTGAAAATTAAAAAAACTAAAAACAACAAGTCACAAGTTTCTTATTCTTAAAAGTTAATTTTTTGAAGCTAGAAAACAAAAAACCATTTTGAAGCCATGACAACATGAAACTCTTTTGAAGCTAAAAAACATGAAACCAGAAAACATAAGTGATTAGCATTTGAGGGATTTTATAAGAACAATGAAACACAACAGCAATTAAAAAAATAAAACCCAAGTGGATGGTAGAGGTTTATATACAATCTCTAGTCAATAATATTGCAATAATATATTCTTGATGAATGATATTTCTTTGACTCCACTACATTACATCTCCTCAATTATTCTTCTCAACTGACCTTTTATAGCACCCATCTATAAAATCCACTACAAAGTTAGCACCTGCTAAGGTTGCAATGGATTTGTAATAAATAACCTGGTTGCCTATCATGCTCACCATATTTTTAGTCTTTATTTAAACCATACAAAAACTTTTTTTAATCTAACATTGTACTTTATTTTATCTTTCTATATAAAAATAAACAAAACAAATAGTAAAATAATAAATAAATATTTTTAAAAGTGCTGTGTAATTATTCTTACTGTAATCACATAGTTGAATATTGTGTTATTATTTTTACTATAATAAAAAAGAAACTCCTGTAGAAGCAAAATGTGATAGAAAAAAGAAAACAAAGAATATAAAAAATAATAAAAAAATATTAAAGAATAAAATATAAAAGAGTAAAGTAGAACATTGAAATAAATATTAAAAAACAAATTAAATAAACATTGAAAAAAAAAACTTTTTAACAAAAGCCATTCAAAATATGTGTTACATGGAACCATTATGTTATCTGATCTCATTTATCCAGCAGCAAGATATCAACAAAAGTATAAAAAATTTTAAAAATCAAATCTGTGAATTTTTCTTCACAGTTAAACCCATTACTCTATAACAAAAGTCAAGAAAAAGACATAACACAAATCTGAATCATTTAGAAACAAATTATGAGTGAAACTACCAAGAATATAGAGTAGTTTTTAAGACCTCAAAAAAACAACCAACATACTATTGTGGTAATATAAATTTTTATAAATCACATAAAAAGTGATTTGGTGATACAAAAAGTGAAAAAAAAGTGATATATTAATAACAAAAGGGATTTGGTGACATAAAAAGTGATCTGGTGATACAAAAAGTAAAAAATAAGTGATATATTAATAAAAAAAAGGATTTGGTGACATAAAAAGTGATCTGGTGATACAAAAAGTAAAAAAAAATAACAAAAGGTTATTACTATATCACTTTTTGATGATATAAAATGTGATTCGGTGATATAAAATGTGATTCGGTGATATAAAATGTGATTTGGTGATATAAAAAGATAAAAGACCCAAGCAAGTTACTAGTCTTACAAAACAAGAAAATCTTAAATTATGATAAAAAATAAAATGATAATCAATTATTTGATAAAAAATAACTAATTAACATAGTTATAATTAGAATTTTGATGAAATACCTTTGGTATAGACTTATCACTTCTCATGCCATTTTTTTCAGTATAAATCACATCCACTAAAGTCATTAAGGCATCACCTGTTGCAGTGGTTGATCTCTGGTACTTTATTTTACTGATAGCTTCTTTCATAGCTGGTTTATTTTGCTTTTCATTGAGCCGAAATTCAACATGAACCTAAAATATATTTATTGGTTTTAGTGTATTGTTTTTAGCTTGTTTTTTTTTTCTATTCATTTTTCATATAACTTTCATTTATGTTGTAATCAAAAAATATAAGTATTACAATGTTACACTATTATATGTATAATAATTTGCTGGGCGCCTTTGGATGTCCAGTGCCCACTGGGTAGGAAATATTACAATACTAAGTATTTCAAACAAACAATTTTACAACAGTGTAAATTTTATATTTTTTGTAGGAGATGTCATCTACCTGTAAAGGAAATCTTGGTGGTATTGGCAGACTTGGTATTAAAATAATGGTCTCAATCCTATTTTATGTTTAAGACCTCTGTAGTCATATCTCAAAAAATGCTATTTGATACAATTTTAACTGTTTGAAATATTGTTTAGGGACATTTCTAAAGAAAGGTATGACCAATTGTTGGACAAATTATTGGATATAATGTAGGTGCAACATATTACTTTGTACAGATGAAAATTCTTCATGTGAAGAAGTTAAAAATTGTTCTGCAGCAAATCACTTTTTATGCATTTGTTCTAAAGATATAATGGTGCCACAACTTGATTTATTACGGCTCATATCTTAAAGAGATAAGGTTCGTGAAAAAAGTCAGGCCATCAAATATAACAAAACATTGAAAATGAAGTTTATGAATCAGTGGAGCATGACTCTAATCAAGAAACTTCACCTAAAAATATTAGGGATGTAAATGAAATATCCTCAGAAGACAGCTCTTATTACATGATTCCCCAATACAGCACTAGCATCTTTTCAATTTGATATATCATCTGCTGCTACATCTGCTATCCTTTGAGATTTAATCAAATCTAATTACTAGACTCCAAAAATGGTAAATTTAGCATGCAATCCTAAAAGAATTTCTCTTGAAAAGCTTGTCTTTTGAATTTAATACTAAACTCTTACTGCCATTCCAATTACACAGATTAACTAATCGTTAGACATCTAAATCACTTCTGTTGTTTAAGTCATTTCTCAATTAAATTCTTCTGCAGCTTGTAGTCCGGACAACACTCTTGTCAATCAATGTGAAAAGATCTAATCCTAAGCTCCAATATTCTTAGTTTAATAACTATTGTCTCAAAATGCCAAATCGAAGAATTTAGGTTCTTGTCATAGTCTTATAAAAGTGTTTCATCTCTTCATTAGAACTCTTTCCAGTTCTCTCTAAACTCTACTAAGTGAATTTATTTTTGTGAAATACTGAGTGATTTTGTTTTGTAAATTCTGTATTTATTTTTTTTTATTGATTCCTTACTGGAAAATGACATCTATGGCTACAATCTTAAAAAACTTGGAGAAAACTCTGACCACTCTAACTATGATCCAATCTGACTTCTATTTATTGTTAGCAAAGTCTTTGAGTCTTCAATCAACAAATTTGTACTATTTGATTTTGATTTCAATCTTCTCGTTCCATGGCTGATTTGCTAAAAATTGTCACTGAAAGGTTCAATTAAGCATTAAATGGTGGACAAGAGCTATTGCTCTTGAGATATCAAAAGCTTTCAAAAATGTTTGGTACGCTGGTCTTCTCCATAAGCATCTTATGGTGTGTTGGGAAAGTTTTTGAAATTATTAAATCCTATCTTTCTAACCGCAGTATTAAATTCATTGTCAAAGACCAACATTAATCTTTATTTCCAGAAACTTTTTGGATACAGCAAGGTTCTGTTCTTGGTCCTGTGTTGTTTTTCATCAACACTTATGATCTTTCTGACAATCTTATATTTAAAGAGGCTCTATTTGCACAGGCTTTTGCAAAGGCTCTTTTGCTTCTATAACACAACTATATATTCCTGTCTGATAAATAACAGCACTCTTACTGAGTCCTCTACATTACATATTATCACTCACTGTTGACCTCTTATGGAAAACGTATACACAATTCATGGCAAAGTTAGTATCTATTAAGGTTGTCTCACTTTATCATGCTTGCTTTTTCCTTACTTCCAACTTTGAAATGGTTCTACTAATCATGCTCTTTTCTCTTCTAAAAAAGGTCCAAAACTGTAAGTGTAGTTGAACTTACTTTATCTGTCAATCTTGAAGCCACTGTATGTCATTGTCATAAGGTTTCAATTTATTTTAATTTTTGTAAATACTACCATGATCACTGCTAAAACGAACTATTCTTTTTTATTTCTTTTTGCATATGCAAACGTTGGTGTTTGCTTAAAATTTTTAAAAACACACGCATTACTTCAGCAATTTTTTTTCCAAATAATTATGCCATTAATAGTTTTTTATTATATAAAACACATATTTATAATAAAAAAACAATTAGTTACTAAAATTTAAAACACATTTTAAAGACTTTAAAAGAAATCATGCTAAAACATGATTATTTCTTTTAATAGCATAGCTATTAAGTAAAATAACTAAGTATGGTATCAAAGATAGTAATTATGTTTAAGCATGGTTTATACATGCGTTAACAAAAGCATGCAAAATTTATCTTAAAATGAATGCATTTGCAATTACTTTAAAAGAAACCATGCTTCAACATTACGATTGCTTTTTTTTTTTTAGTTTTCTTATTTTTCTTAAAGTGAAGAAATGTTTATTTGCATATTAAATTCACTTTTAAAATGTTTGAAAAGAATATTTAAGTTTTGCTTAAATATATACTAACTAATAGAATATATAGAATTAATGTTTATTATAGCTTTTATTTTTATTGTGCATTTAATGTCAATAATATGATATTTTTATTAACTTATTCTTAAATACTTAATATAATATTATCTTTTAAAGTTTTAAAAAAGAAATGTCAAAACATCTAATGTAGAATCTAATGTAGAATCTAATATATTTATTATAGTTTTTATTTTTTACTGTGCATTTAATGCTATTTAATGATATCTTTTTTTAAATTATTCTTAAATACTTAATATGATATTATTTTTAAAAGTTTTAAAAAGAAATATCAAAACAATTTTTATTTTATTTTTTGCTCATTTTCTTTGAATTTCTTCAAATTTTTTTTATTTGTAAGTACATTTAGCGAACTGAATTGAGAAAAATTTACTATTCAGTACCAATCGATAACAATTTACAATCGCTAGGTCATTGCATATTAGTTATCATTAATTTGTGCGCACTTTGCAAGTTCGTAAAAATTTGTTTTGAAGAAATAAAAATTAATTGAATTCAATAAGCATCATTGATATATCTAATAACTTATCAACTAGATTAAAAATAATTTGAAAATAAAACTTCCTTATATGAAATATCTTAAATTAGACATTTGTCAATAAGTAAAGATATGAACATCAACTTTAATTAAAAAAAAACAATTTGTTGCGCTCTGGGCTTGTAACAAGTATAAAACTAAAATTTTGTAATTAATAAGCTTTTTTAATGAATAAACAGATAGCTCTCACAAAAAGTAAAAACCTCTCCTAAGAAGCTGTTTAGAGGTGCAGCTCGCATAGCTCGCCATGTTCATTATATAATATATATATATATATATATATATATATATATATATATATATATATATATATATATATATATATATATATATATTACCATCTCCACTTCCTACAAGTCTGCAAGCAACCACTACTAGAGTTGAAAGTTACTCGAAGTGAAAAGATGAAGTTTATAATGAAAATTAACGATTAACAGACATCTTTAAAAATTGCAAATTATAAAAATTAGGAAAACAAAAAGAAGAGGGCAAATTCTAAAGAACTGATGTCTAACTATACTTGTCTGGTTTTTTTTCTTCCAGGAAGAAAAAAAACTAGACAAGTAAGAATTTTTGGAGCACTTAGGAACAGTCAAAGTAAAATGATGAGATTTAATTGAATGATAAGTAACACAATGGTTGCAAATGCAGGTCTAATAACGCATGTAAGAACAAATTTAATTACATGGCTAAACTCCATATTCTTCGAACATAGCACTTGTTGAATACTTGTTTTTTGAAAGTTTCTTTGTAAATACACCCAATGTCCTTCCAAACAATTGCAAGTGCATCATCACACTCTGCGTCGCCATGCAAAAATAAGACTATCTACTTATCTGAAAAAAATTTTTGATTTTAATATTTTAAATATTTTTTAAAGGAAACAAGTTAGTATTAACTAATAAAAAAATGTTTGTTAAAATTCTTTTAAACTTGTCTTTCTAAGTGTGAGATTTTCAGGGGTAAAAAAACAAACAGATTTTCACTAAAACTTTATATTACATAAGATAATTTTTAAGTTTCATCATTTTTTGTTTGCATATTAACAAGAAAAAAAAATGTTTGAATCATTTTTTTTGGGTGTCCGTAAAGATTGACTGATTGGACCATGCTACTACAGAGGTGGCCAGTTTTTTATTTGTGATAAATTTTCTGCAATAAATTGACTTTTTAGTGAAACAATATTCTGGCTAGCTGTGTAGTAACATGGTATAAAATCAATTCAACTGTAGTGGGTTTTATTAAAAAGCGGTTAGTTAACAGTTTTTGTTAAGTATAAAAAACAAAAGTTTTTTTATCACTTTATGCTGGTTACACAGTGAGTTTTAACATTTTCAAGTCTTTCAATAAGTTAAATATTAATAAACTAATAATTTAAGAAAAATTTGTTGAAAAAGAAAAAAGTTGTTTCTTACTAAATGTAAACATTTTTTAGTTAAAAATCAATAATGCAAATATTTCTTGTGAGTATAATATATTTTATATATTAGGTTGTTATTATAAAATAAGCTATGAATATTGTAAATTATATATATTATCATATTAATAGAAATTTCATATTAGTTAATACATTTGCGTATGTGCATGTATATGTATGTAAATGTGTTTTTGTGTACATGTACATAAAAGTGTACTTGTATCTTTGTATTTAATAGTGATGTACCAATTAATTGGCATCAGCTTAATCAGCCACTTTTTGCACAGTTGTAATTGATATCAGCATCAGCTTTTTTTTTATTAATTTACTGATATGCCAACTGATGGCATTTTAATATTTTTATCCTGCATTATGATAATAATTAAATAATAAATCTAAACTTTATGCATTACATAAAAATTTTTTGAGAAATTGTTTATTTTGACTTTCTTTACTGGCTCATTTGTTTATTCTTAAAATAATATTTATTAGCTTAAATTTAACAGCTGAATGTATTTATACTTTTATTACTATAATGTTGTTTTTAGAATAATATTATTTTGTGTTGCTTTATTGTTATACTTAAAAGTTACCTATTTAACCATTGTTATCTATATATATTCAAGTAATGCTTTCTATATTTCTATCTGATTGTTATTTATATATCTAATTTACAAATAAATTATTAAAGTTGTAGAATAAAATATATATTCAGAATGGCAGAAGTTTTGTTTGTATTCCAATAAAATCATGTAGTTGGGTGTGGAAATATTTTACTGTTTCTCCTGAAGATGCCTCAATTGCAATATGCAGCACATGTAAACTGAAGATCATAAGAGGTAACATAAAAAAAAATATAACACAACAAATATGTCGTATCATATCAATACAAAAGATAAAGAAATAGCAAAGAATAAGAAATAGCAAAGAATAAAAAAGAGTTGAAATTTAATGTAGAAGAAAACAAAAAGAGAGCAGAAAATGAACAAAATGTGTTCAAGAAAATTAAGTCAACTGAAGAAAGTTGCTCAAAACAGTCTCAACAAACTTTATTTGAAACACTTGAAAGAAAAAAGCCCTGGAACATTAATGATCACAGGTCTAAATTAATTAATAACTATATTGCAGAAATGATTGTGGTTGATATTCAACCTTTTTCTATAGTAGAAGATATCGGATTTCAAAGATTGCTAAACCATTTATGTCCTTCCAAGTAAAAAATACATTAAAAACTCTGTTTTTCAAAATATATACAACAAAGTCAGACAAAATGTTAAAAAAAAAAGAAATGATCCTTCATACATTTCATTTACAACTGATGAATGGGCATCTACCAACGGAAAATGCTCATTTCTTAGCTTGACAGCTCATTGGTTAACTAATGAATTTCATCAAATTCATCTGCAATTCTTCACTAATAAATTTCATCTGCAATTCTTCACATTTGTTAACCTAATGTATCGCATGCTACCAAATATATAAGCGAAGCAATTTAAAGTTCTATGAATGATTTTCTTATTCCAACTTCAAAGGTACATTTAGTTGGTAGAGATAATGCAGCTATTGTGGTAGCTGGAATAAGAAAGGCAGGTTACAACAGTTTGCTGTGTTTTTTACACACTTTTCAACTTGTGTTGAATGATGCTGTGTTTGCCTAGATATCTATTTAAAATATATCAACAACTTGTAAAAACATAGTAACCCATTTTAATCATTTGCTATCTTCTTTTGAAGCTTATCAAAAATATCAAACTCATTATCAAGTGCATGAAAATAGGTTCAAACAAGACATTAAAACAAGATGGAATAGCCAATATTTTATGTTTGAAAGAATTTTTGAACAGAAGCATGCTTTGATCCTATTTTGTTGTGATAATGAATTAAAATCTAAACTAAAGTCACTGGAAAACAATGAATGAATTATTTTGGAAAAATAACTACGATTTTTAAAAATGTTTAATGATATAACAAATTTGTTATGTGAGCATGAAGCAATTTTATCTGCTATAATTCCAATTGTACAAGTTATAAAAAAACATGCTGGTTAAAGCTGAAAAGTCTACCTTGTTTTTAGGATTAGGGACAACTTTAAAAGAATGTAAAAAATCAGCTAATGAAAGATTTGAAAAATATCTGAATGACAAAAATCTCATTTTAACCGCATATTTAGATCCAAGGTATAAAAATAATTTTTTTCCAAATTAAGAAGCAAAAGTTATTTTGAAAATGGTTTGTAGATTTCTCAGGTCTTCAACAAAAAGATCATAAGGAATTTCAAACTGAAGTCAGTTTATCATCAAGTACAATAAATCTAGATTTCGATTTTTCAAAATGCTTTGAAAATTTTATTAAAAATAAAAAAACACTTTAAACAAAAACACATTTGAATATCTGAAGTTCTGCATAAAATAGAAAGCAAACATTATGTAAAATTAAAAAATGAAGTTTTAATTTATTTGAGCCAAGATATTATCATGCAACAATATAGTCCTATAGTATGGCGGGCAGCAAATAGAAAAAGCTTCAAGCAATTAGCTCTAATAGCTCTGAGTATTTATTATGCCCTCCAACTTCTGCTGAAAGTGAACAGTTGTTCAATTTGTGTGAATTAAATGAATTTGTGTGTGACACGTTTTTATTTGTGAGTGTTATTAAAAATTCATTGTTTGCTTATTTATTGTTACTTTTTAATGAAATATTTATAACACTTTTATTTTTTTATAATGATTATTAAAATTAAAAATTATATTTGTTTAATCATGGTTACATATTTGTAAAATCATTGTTACATTTTGACAATACATAACTGTTTGTAACTTTCTTGTCTGCACATAATATTCAATTGTTGTTTTAAATTTAATACTGTTTTATTATTATATAATTTTTCTAGTATTCTTATAATTGTTAATTTATCATCAATATTATCATTTTTATTTGTATTATTATGGTATTTGTATTATCATGGTATTTACCTAAGATTAGTTTTTAACTATTTGTAAATAACCTCATTTGAATGCTGAGAGATTTCACTATAAAACAAAGAATATAAGTATAGTTAAGAATAATTAAAAAAATCATTTCGTGTTCTCATGAATTTTCGTCTTCTCATGAATATTGGGTGAATACAGAAAAATCCGGCCAACTTTAAATTGAGATTTCTCTAAAACCACAAATGCTTTTTATTTCTTTAATTTTTTTTTTTAATTAAATGTTACTTCCTTCTTTTTAATTGTGTTGATAAACTTTTGTTTACTCAAATCGATGATTTGCAAATGTTTCGAAAACAAGACGCAAAAAACGCATTTTATGCAACTTTAAAATTTTAACGCATATTAGCCTTAGCCTTAGCATTAACCTGCTCTTGCAGCCAACCTCCAACCATTATTGCATCGTTGTAATGTTGCTTCTCTTTCTCTTATATATATATATATATATATATATATATATATATATATATATATATATATATATATATATATATATATATATATATATATATATATATATATATATATATATATATATATATATATATATATATACACTGTGTCAAAAAAGTTTTCATCCACCTGTCCTGTTCATTTTTCAGACGCGATTACGTTTTATTGAACAAAGGTATAAGCAAAATTTCAACTAAATGATATCAGTTAACCATTCAAGAAATATTGTAAAAAAAGATTTTACAAAATAAAGAATAGAAAATTAAATATCGCATTTTAAACTATACAATGCCTGTTTTTTGCGCCAAAAAAGTTTTCATTCACCCTGCACTCCAACCTCAATTTGTTATGTAATCAGTATTAAAGTAACGTTTTTTAAATATAAATTAGATTTAGTAATATTTTTGTATTATTTTTCTTTATATGAATCTTTTATATTTTTAATTTTTGTTAGAACAATTATTAAAAATAAGAGTTGCAGAGGAAATTCGATCACTTATTGTTAGACTATGGAAGGAGGGAAAATCACAGTGAAATATAGGAGAAATAGTAAAAAAACCATGTTCAACTGTGCAGTCCATTATCAAGAAATACCAAACCACTAAAAAAACTGCTGATAAGCCAGGTACAGGACTTCCAAATAAGATTCAAGTATTGCATCGACGAGCTATTCTGAGAAGAGCCATCCAGAATCCTAAAATAAGTGCTCCAAAACTGGAACGCTGCAAAATGATTACAATTTAAAAGTGGATCCTGAAACTATTAGAATAACCTTAAGAAGAGCTGGATACAATGGTGGAGTACCATTGAAAAAGCCCTGCATCAGCAAAGTAAACAAAGCCAAACGACTACACTTTGCAAAGCTTTATATTAATGAACCACAAACATTCTGGGAATCTGTCCTTTTCACCGATGAGTCAAAATTTAATGTGTTTTCATTAGATGGAAGAGTTAAAGTTTGGAGAAAACCAAATGAAGCATTTAAAAAACAAAACTTGTATCCAACGGTGAAGCATGGTAGAGGAAGTGTTTTAGTGTGAGGGTATATGAGTGCTTCAGGTGTAGGAAACTTGGTTTTCATTGATGGAAATATGGATCAAAGTATGTATTTAAACATTCTAAAAAATAATCTGGAAGAAAGTGCCCACAAATTGGGACTTAATAAGTCATTTATTTTTCAGCAAGATAACGATCCAAAACATACAGCCAAACGTGTCAAGGAAAGGCTGTATGTTTTTTTTTTTTTAAATTTTACTACTTTAAGTTTATTAAAATATATACTATTTCGTTTTTATTAAAAAAATTTCTATTAGTTAATAAATGCTAATAGAAACCATCAACTTTTTTGCTTTAACGACATTGAACCTTTTAAAGTTATATTTACTTTGATTCACTAAATGGATAAAGTACATCACAGCAAATTTAATTATAAACTAAATTAAAACAACCTCAAATATTAACTTATCAATTATATTAATTTACTTAATATATTCAAAGACTCACAAAAGTTAGCCATACAATTGTTTCTATTATATCTTATATGTTGTTAACACATAATATAAGCTTCTAACTATAAATTATTTTAGCATAAAAGTCGAATAGTATATGAAAAAGGCAACACTGTTTTTTTATATTTTCATTTTATTTAAAGCGATATCAAGAATACGCTATAAATACTATTTTTCTTTAAATATGTAAGTTTCTTTAAGAATTTTATTTAAAAAAGAAATCTATTTAAACAAAATAATTTTAGTATTTTAAAATTTTCTTATTCAAATTATTTTAAAAATTTTAAAAGATTTATGTATAAAGATTGCATTTAAAACATTTTTATAAAAGGTTATAAATAAACTAGCTTCGTTAGATTATAATAATTTATCTAAAAATTACTTTAGGAAACGCATTTGATACTAATATTTAGTAAGAAAATAATAAATTAATTTGCTTGGTATACTTATACACTGCGACCATTTTCTATAGGCGCATGTGGATTATGTCTTAATAACGTACTTAACTGTATCTTTATATTGTATTTCAATAAATTATAAATAAAGTATTAAAAAATAATGAAAATTATCAAAAAATAATATCAAATTTGAAAAGAGGTCAATCATAAATGAATTAAATTCAAAAGAAAGCTGACTATTTTCTATCGACGCAGTTCACATTATTTAACAAAACTATCCAAAAAAATGTTTTAATCACATTTTTAGTACTCGATTGGACCTCCTTTGCGCTCAATTACTTGATAAATTTGTTTTGGCATACTTCCCATCAAGTTTTCCAGCACTTTTGGCTCCATATCCTCCCTGCATTCTGATACCGCTACTTTTAGCTCTGCCACAGAGTTATATTGCTTCTGGTCAGCATAGATACGTCTTACAATGATTCCCCAGATGTTTTCAAAAGGATTTAATCTGGAAAGCGAGCAGGCCACCAAATTTGTTCACCTTTTTTAGCTTCAAACCAAGCTTTAGTCTCGTTACTAGTGTGAATGCTGGCGTTGTCTTGTTGACAAACAAACTTTTTGCGTCGATATTTGTTTTTAAATAGAATCAAGCATAATTTTAGCACATCAATATATTAAGAACTTTTCATTTTGCAAGATGTAAATGCTAAATTTAACTTTTCTGTTGCACTAAACCCAAGCCAAAACATCAAAGATCCACCACCAAAATTCCTTGTCGAAAATATTTGGGTTATCTCTTCATATCACGCCAGTAGCCACTAAAACCATCAGGCCCATCAAGTTTTAACTTTTTCTCGTCCAAAAAAATTACTTGGTAGTGATAACATAAATATTCAGCTTTTTAGACATCTTACGTATTTATGAGAACTTAATCAAAAATTTCTTACTTGTTCCCAATTGCATGCCTTGTTTTCGCGGGCGGAGTCCATCCGTTTCTTTTTGTGAACGGGCTTTAAATTTGGTGCTTTATTCATTTTTGATTGCACAATGTGTAGGCAGTCTTTAAGAACTTTTCTAATCGTCTCCTTGCAAACATTTAAACCCAAATCTGACTTAATTGTTTCCAAATTTTTGATGAATTTGATGCGAGTTGAACAATTCTGCATTTTTCACGGCCTGAAACCCTAGAATTCTTTGGTTTTCTCTTGATTATTGCATAATCTGTTGGATTTTTCAAGAAATTACGGATAACGTGATCTCATCTCTTCAATCTTCTAGCCATTTCTCTCGATTTGGAACACTTTCTCGATGATAAGCCAATATCTGCCCTTTTTCAATATTGGTAAGGATCATTTCTTTCGGCATTTGGTTAAGTTCAACTTAGTTTTGACCCACAAAATAAAAAACACTACAGAATATAAGAAATTTGCGACAAAACTCGTCAAAACTTTAGTGCATCTATAGAAAATTGCCACGTGAATATTAAAAATTTAATTATTTTAATACAATCAAGACAATTAATAATCAGATGCATAATGGATTATTGTTTTCTTACATATACTAATTCAAATTTATTATTATTATTATTATTAATTCAATTTTATTACCACTGTAACACTGTAAATCCGCTAAATTCTTCATGCGTTTATAGGAAATGGTCGCAGTGTAAATACACTCAAAAATCACCCACTGGCATTTTTCAACCCATATTTGGCAGTATGGGTTAAAAAATAAAGGATACACTTTAACCATTTTAAAGTATAGCATAATATTTTACTTTATTGGTTTATAAAGTGAAACTTAAGTCTCAAAAGCACTTATTTAAATGTAGCGGCACTCTTTTTTTGCAATAGAGGTACATATCATATGTAACTCTATTTCAAAAAAAATGGATAAAAAAAGAGTGAAGACAAAACAGTTTAAAAGAGCAAAGTGACAGTTTTTCTGATAACTGTTTAAAACAAACAGAATGCAGAGTGTTCTTTTGAATGTTTTGCTATTGTTAATAGTTTTGATTATATTTGTTAATTTTTTTTTTTAAAGTAAGAAATCTCAATACTGTTTATAATAACAATTAAATGTTTTGATGTTTTTTGTTTTTTAAAAAATAATTTAATAAATTTTAACTAGTAGTTAATTAGTCTAGGAAGATCTATATCATGAACTAAAATGAAGAACCATACTGGTTAGCTGTTCTGTATTGAGTTTTTTTTTAAAATGGTATATTAGTGCATATACTCTCTAGTTTATCCTAGCTCAGATTGTGACCATTAGTGAACACATTTTTTATATAGAGTTGTTAGAGTTTAGAATTTAAACAGACCAAGAAAACCTTGGA
This sequence comes from Hydra vulgaris, assembly GCF_038396675.1. NCBI lineage: Eukaryota > Metazoa > Cnidaria > Hydrozoa > Anthoathecata > Hydridae > Hydra > Hydra vulgaris. The sequence continues at coordinate 3,673,723 of NC_088926.1, read as the reverse complement.
TAACATTAAAGTTATCATAAACAAACTATTATCAAACATAGTTTGATAAGTTTTTTTTAAATCTACTTATGACAGCACTTCAAGAAAAGATGACAACATATACTTGAGCTACTGACTTTTATCCTTTAGTTTGTGACTTTTACATTTATCTTATCTAAAATAAATCTTGCTCAAAAAAAATTTTTGCACGAGAATCCATAATAATACTTAATACTGAATTCATTAAGCAATACATTTATGTGCAATATCACAATAATAGCTTTAATACAGATCAGACATTTTTACTAGACTAGACTGGTTACTTTACAAGACTAGACTGGTTTTAAAGATTGAGATTAGATATACAGGAATTGCTTATCTCATTTAATTAAAAATAGAATTTGACAATATCCAATTTCAACTCAAACTGCGAACCCATCTACTACTGCAATTCCAAGCCTATCATCTAACTCTAAGTTTACTATCCACAACAAGCTTATCATCTAATTCTAAGTTTAGCTCTATTTCAACTCCAACCAATCCAATCTCACTTTACCCTGGTTATAGGACACCTATTTTAATTGAACTCTTTTATTCTAATACCCAAAGCTGGCCTCTAGCAATGCTCAAAAATTAAAGAACAACTTTAAATATAAATATTTGTATGCCCAGCCTGATAAGACTGAAAACAAGTGTCTCATTGAGAAAAAGTTGAGAATTGAAAGTTATTTGCTGATGACACTCAATTAATTGCAAAAATCAAAAGTTCGTCTGATCTAGAACTAGTCCAAAAAGATATTGATCTCTTACTACTTTGGTCTAAACTTTGGGGCATGGAATTTAATATAAATAAATGCAAAGTCATAAGCTTTTATGGTGGTTTCAATGTTTTAGACTGCTCTTTTGATATGCTTAACTCATCAAACACTTTTATTCCTTTTGAAAACGTCGATTTAAAACATAAAATATACTATCTATGTTTGTTCACTACTTGAATTTTGCGCTCCAGTATGGAACCTCCTATTTAAAGAAAGATAATGAGAGACTCGAAAAAATTCAACGCAGAGCAACTAAAACATGAACTACGAATCTCGATTGGCAAATTTGGGACTAAAACATTTTCAGAAAGACAAATGAGAGGCAATATGATTCAGTATTTCAAAATCTACAAGAATTTTAATGAAGTTAAGTTCCTAAATCCAAATATAACACCTACTTGTTTTTCAAATTATCCTGCAGGAAACTTATGAAACAAAATCCACAACCATGCCATTGTCAGAAAAATTTCAAATAATTTGCATCGACATAGAATTGCATCCCAATAGAATGCCTTGCCTTCTTCTGTTGTTTCCTCACATTCTGTCAACAAATTTGAAAAACAAGTATGATAATTTTTGTAGCTCCACTAGAATAAAGTCTACTATAGCAGGGTATTGTTAGATGTCCAGTTCAACGAAGCTAACTACTTCTACTGTAGATTATTTAAAATAATAATATTGAATTAAAAAAAAAAGACTTTTATCACTGGTTGAGTTGCATTTTATGTAGATTGGAAGTGGAACTTAATTTTAAATGACATTCTTCTAAGTTTTCAAATAGTTCGATGAAAATTTAAAAAGTATTTGCAAAAATTTTTTTGCCCAAGATTGTGATTTGACCAATGTAAAAAAAATATTAAATACTTTGAAGTCTGAAAAAAAATAATTTTATAATTCTAACAAAATTTTTTTAATATTAGCTTAACCATTTACTTGTAAAAACTTTGAGCTAGAAAACACATTAAATATATTGCTTAATTTAATATACATAAAAAGTAATTATCTACAACAATAATATTTTCAAATTTAAAGAAAAAAGTTAAAAGTTAGATTTGGCTTTCTAACATTTTTGTAATTTTTAAAAAATAAATAGTATCTAATTCTAATTAAAGTAAATATTTTTTTAATGTTTTTGAATTCTGAACCCATAATTAAAAAATTAAAAATTATGTATATACATGTATGTACATGCGAACATCTGTGTGTACTTAGTATATGCATATGTATTTACATGTAATTATGTATAAATTTCAGTATAACATGCACGCACACATACACACACACACACACACACACACACACACACACACACACACACACAAAAGAATAACAATAAATCACATACCCTATAAGAATAGCTAATCAAAGCAATTCTTGTTTCATCTAGTCCAACATTAAAAAAATCAACTAGGTTTGTTAAAAAGTTTTTGACTTTAACAAAGTTTGCAATGCCAATACTTCCTGAGCTATCAACAATAATCGAAAGATCCAACTTAGTTTGGCAAACTAAAGAAAATTAAAAAAAGTTAAATGGCATTTTGTGATTTTATTTTCTGCTCTCTTTTTCTTTTTAAGAAAAACATTTTTCAGCTTTTATCACTTTTTAGAAGAACTTTGTGGTTTCATTATATTTTAATAATGCAGCTTTCCCCCTCTTAAGCAGCTCTCCCCCTCTTAAGACTTTGTAGACTTAACTTAATAGGGTTGGTTGTCACGCGGTTTGGTTGTTACAAAGTTTATTACAGGAAATGTAGATAAGGTTTAGAACTTTAAAATTATACAATAGAAATGTTATATAAAAAAAATATTTTCATTGTAATTTTCAGCTTTTTTTAGCGTAAAGTAAAAAAGTAATTCATTTATATAGGTTTCCCCCTCCTAGACTTTCCCCTTCTTAATACTCAATAAAATAGGTACTAAATAAAGAAAACAAAATTACTAAAAAGTAAGCAAAGAAAATGAATTTTCAATACTTAGCTACATGAAAAATTTGAGATAAACTTTTTTTTCCTAAATTCTCAAAAAGTAAATACTTTAGTTTTATTTTAACAATAATTAGTCAAATGAATCCCATTAAACTCATTTAACAATCATATCAGAATGATAAAACCCTTATGCAATGATTGCCCTGATTATATATTAATTGATAAAATATCATTAAGGCTGAAAACATCTTGCATTCAGCCTAGTTTGTCAAGGCTCGTATAACAAAGTTGTGTAAACAAGTTAAAATTCTGTATAAAAAAGTTAAAAGTTTGAGAGAGGATTGTAACAACAGTATAAAAATAAAAGATAAGTAGCCTCCTGAACTAAAGCAAGTTTTTAGTAAAATTAATATAACATTATTTTAACTATAGCAAACTATTTTATTCAATCTGAATTCAAACTGAATAAAAAACCTTTAAATAGAGTTAAAATAGTATCTTATTTAATGCATTTATTTATTGTCAGCCATAAGTTTGCAGATTCTTTTAAAACAATTATATTTTATTATAATTTTATTGTCTGTTAAAAATCTATGCAATTTACTTTTTATTGAAGATACCAAGTGGGAAACAATTTGCAAGCCATCAAACTGACATATAGTTATATAATATTAAACAAATGAATAATATATTAGTAAGTTTGTAAATATTCAAAAATGTGACAAGTTATAATTTTGTTTACTTTTTGCAGACAACCGTAAACTAAACACTATTTAAAAAATAAATAAATTGCAATACTAAAAAAGCACTTTTAAAATATAACCTGTTTAAAACTAAATATGAAAGTGATATAAATAATAAATTATTAAAAACAGCATCTAAAGTTTGCTATTTTTTAATACTTTTATTTATAGAAAAGATACAAAATAGATATAAAAGTGTATACATTTTTTTTATTATTACTTATTATCATTTTTATATTAAAATATATTTTAAAAACTATTTTTTTATATTTTATGATCATCTTAGAAATATATATGTAAAAATTAGGAAAATCAAAAATGTTGTCCCATAAAGATATTTTTTAATTTTCACAAATACTTTGATTTTAAATTAGCTACACATTATTTAAACTTTATCATAACTTTTTAACTCAGAATAATACAAAACCCTGTAACCATATCATATTTTGGCAAATATTTCAAAACTTTATTTAAAAAATTACTCAATTTGAAAGAGGGTTTTTCTTTAAGAAGTGAATCACATTCTAGAAAGTAGTGAGCTGCAGCATTACTTAATTTTATTTTTTTGACCATGAAACCAATTAGTAAGCTTAAATAAACCATTTTAACTTTACCTTTTTATTCCAGTAGCAAAGTGTTGCATCAGTAATGTGATAACAATAAATTTCAACATAGCCATGGTTACACATAAAAAGGATTCTCTTTGACAAGTAAAAGGATTGTCAATTTAAATTTAAATTTAAAAACAAACGTTCATATTCAATTAGTTAGTTTAAACTTTTATTTTACATTTACTTTGAAGTGATTTTTTTGCAGTTTGATTGCATTTGGTAATAATAATGAAGAATTCAGAATAAAATCCATTGCACTGACTTAAGTTTTTTTTTTTTCTTTTTTTTTGTTTTGTTATTAAATTGAATTGTTAAATTATTATCAAGAACATTTTTTTCAATTATAGATCTTTTCTTTAATTTCATACTCATAATAATATTATATTATTAATATTAATACATTACAACTGTACAATTTTAAAATATTTTTTATTTAATTATTTAAAAAAATAAAAGTTCTAAAACTAGATTAAACGTGTAGAACAAACTTTTTAATAAAAAAAAGACTGTCAGCCTAACTTAGCGTTTGTTCTTTGCTGTTATTCCAAGAAACTCAATTTTTTTTAAGAAAACTCAAGTCTAATCCAATTAGCGCTTTTTGAATTTTTAACAAAATTTCCCGAGGCAGGGCTGGAAATAGGGAGGTGACACTCCTCCTATTTTCAGCCCATTTTGATAAAATGAATAAATAAATTCAAATAAAAACGTAATCATTATGTTGCTAAATGTTTAAAAAATTTTAGTTTTGATTAATATTGTTATTTGTGTTTTTTTTTTTTTTTAATTTTAAATTAAAGTTATGCGTCATTTTTTTTGTATAAATGGAAGCAAAACTACATTTTGATAAAAGCGTAGAATTCTCCCCGTAAGTAACGATAACTAATTTGATTTATGATATATATATATATAAATAGCTAAAAAAAGTCTTTTGAATAACTTTATGCAGAATTATAACTACCTAATTTAATTTAAGAAGCCAGTTATATGTAGGTTAAATATTTGGCTTGAAATATTCAACTGAAAACAACAGGCTGAATGCAATATTTTTTTGCGCCCCATAAGTAACACAACTATAATTCCTAAACTTGTAATAATTGAACGAAATTTTAATATACAGGAAAAAAAATTAATGACTTTGGGATTATTCATAAATACATAAACATTTAATCTGTTAAAATAAAAAATATATATCTAAAAATGTTACATTGCAAGGATCAAAATGTCCCGTAAGTAACGGTGGAATTGATATAAAACATATAGTAGTATATATGACAAAGTAAATGGTACACAACAAAAATATCTTCTTAATCATTAACTCTATTTATACCATGCCAGGCCCATAGGATTAGTACATTCCATGAACACCGCTGCGATGTCAGTATTATAGTTAGAGATATATTTTCTGCTTCATTATTTAAAAAAAATTTCTTTCCAGCACAAGACATATAAACATTTTCTTACAAGAAATATAAACACTTACACAAAAGTTAACGATTGATTATAAATTCTTTACAAATCCGTAGTTTATCAAAAATATCTTATTTTTGTTTCAATAGTTCAGCTGAGATTTTTTATAGTAAAAATATTGAGAACCTGGCCATTAGTGCAATAAAGCACCGTTAAGTACCAAACACTATAGACCGAATACTTCGAAAAAATTATTTCCTTCATGCTGTGATGCATCCATAAAAAGTGATTTTGATGGAATTTATCCTGAGTTTTTAGCGTTAATTCATTGTTGTAAAAGCGTTTCTAATTTATCAGAAACTTTTAATTTATAAGAAATGCACGAGAAGCTTTTGATAACTTTAAACAAAATATTAAGATAATTGCTAACAGCACTTATAGGAACAACATCTATGGTTTCCAGAAAAAAAAATAATCTGTGAGGTCCAAAAATATTTTGCTTTTTTAAAGTGTTTTTAATTATTACCTATTAAACGTATTTTTTATTCATAATTATTTTTAATGTTTGTTGCTATAAAACTCCAAAAGTTAAATGCATAACTCTTATGGTTTCCGCAGCAACGGGGCCTTGCTATTAAATAAACAAACATTTAGCAAATTAAAATTGATCATAAATTATTTCAGAATGCACAATCCACAATGCACGTTAATCGACTACAAAATTTGATGGTTTTTGATATTAGCAAAGATATGCTGGACATAATTAGTTTAAAAAGGGTTTTTGAAAATGGGTGTCAGTGAAGCAACGGAAAAACAATCTTTAATTAAATTAGGAATCAATTCTCTGGTTTGAGAAATATCCTAGTCATTTCTTAAACAAGAGAAAAAAAACAACGTTTTTTGACGTCATAAATAAAAAATTTTACCTTGCATACAGAGGCAACGGTTTTTTTTTTACGGTTGGCGAAGAGGGGGAAGGGGTTGGTGTATTACCTCACCCCTTCTCCCTTCCCCAAAGAAGATGAATTTCTAGTTATAGTCGGTTTTTAGGAGTCAGTTGGTACTTTTTAAGGATTCGAACCTACTTTCCTCATTTTATTTGTAGAATCAACTCGAACTTAATAATGCAAATGTTCTTATCATTTGTTTAGCGATCTGCATTACTATACTAGAATAATTAAATTTAAATATAATAAAAAAATTAGTAGGCATTTTTTTCAACTCATACCTTATTGCGCCAAAACATACGTGTTTGCGTCGGCCCTGCATTAAGGTTTATCATGGAAAACAATAACAATGCTATAAAAAACTTCTACTGCACGGGCGTATCCAGGGCCTAGAGGGGATGCTGAGCCATCATCTTGAACCCCAAAAAATTGAAAATTCCTTTAATAGAATAGTGTCATTTTTTGTGTGAAATAGGAAAGTTTTATATACAAAAAGTTACAGTAATTTGTTTTCAGATCACTTCCAAATATGAGAAAAGTATTTTTATGTTAGGGTGGATATGGAGGTGGTGGTTTAACACACCCTATTGACAAAAATGTTTCATTCATATAAATATTTGTAGATTTTTTTTAAAAAAAAGACACCTAATTTTATATAAGATGCACTCTCCTGTCTGCTATGAAACGATAGAGAGTAAAAATTTGATCGTTGCCTAAACTAGATTATATTGCTCAAATAATACATGTTGTTTTTATTCTTTCTTCACCCCTCTACCTCCCACCGTGACATATATATATATATATATATATATATATATATATATATATATAATATATATATATATATATATATATATGTATATATATATATATATATGTATATATATATATGTATATATATATGTATATATATATATATATGTATATATATATGTATATATATATATATATATGTATATATATATATATATATATATATATATATATATATATATACAGGTAAAGAGGGTTATATATATATATATATATATATATATATATATATATATATATATATATATATATATATATATATATATATATACAGGTTTAAAGGGTAAAAAGATTCTATCTGTTGACCAGCCTCGTCTTCTTCATCTATTAGGCTGGCACAGATGTATTTTTATTACATTGTTTCCAGTTTAGTTGAATGCTGGATCTTCTTGACTCAATGCATGGGTTTTGCTTGTGTCTCTGTTTTTATGACTAGGCAACTCATTCTATCATGTTCTAATGAGGGTACAGCTCTAAAACTCAGTTCTATGGCTCTGAGGCCGGCTAGTAGTCAGGTTTCCCGAACTCTGTGATAGCCCTCAGAGGGCAGATTCCTTCAACAGTTGAAAAATATCAAAGTATTAACAGTGCCATGTTGCGCATGGATGGTGTCCATTTGGAGCCCTTTATTACGGCCTAGGGTTTATTAGTAGTAATGAGGCAATTGCTTGGGCTATTAAACAGTGTTCTAAGTACTATCTATGCTTTGAGTCAAGTTCTTCAATCTAATTTAAAAATGAAAAAAATACCAAAAACTATAAAACACAAAAAACCATCATCATCAACAAGTTCTCTAAACCTATCATTCACTAATATTTGTGGTCTTCAAAGTAACTTTTTTTCTGTTGAGTCTTATCTCTTGTAAAGTACACCAGACCTACTTGCTCTTTGTGAGACTAATTTGAGTTAAGCTGTCTCATCTTGTGATCTTAGTATTGATGGCTATCTTTCTTTGATTCGTCAAGACTCCACATGCTTGGCCTGGGCATTTACATTCGTAAGAATTCACCCATTTGTTGTGAAACTAGGTTTGAATCCACAGACTATTCTTTCATGTGCATTCGTTTAGCACTACTTCACTCTATAGCCTTTCTTTTTGTTCTATATTGCTCTCCTTCATCTTAAGACTGCACTCTTTTTGATGTTATTTCTGATCATATTGACCAAGCCCTCTTTCTTTATCCATCAGCCAATATTGTTGTTGTCGGTGACTTTAATGCTCACCACTCTGAATGGCTTGGCTCTAGTGTCACTGATTCTGCAGGCATTAAAGCCCACAACTTTTGCCTTTCACAATCTCTAACTTAAATAGTCAACTTTCCAACTCGCTTTCCTGACAACCCGAATCATTTACCTTCTCTACTCGACTTATGTCTTGTTTCTGATTCTAGTCAGGGCTCAGTTTCTCCACATTCACCCTTAAGTGCTTCTGTTCACAGCTTGATCTCTCTAAAACTTATATCTCATTCTTCTTCATCAACTGAATCCCCCTATTATCGAACCTCTTACAACTACAGTAAAGCTGACTGGGATTCTTTCCGTGATTTTCTACGTGATGGCCCTTGGGTAGAAATCTTTTGTCTTCCTGTCGACAAATGTGATTCTTACATAACTTCGTGAATTCAGGTTGGCATGGAATCTTTTGTTTCCTCTCAACAATTCCAGGTCAAACCTCACTCTCCTCCATGGTTTTCCTCACACTGTGCTGCTACGATTGCCAATCGAAACCGTTACTTCCATATTTATCAGCAAAACAATTCCTCAGAAAACAGACATATTTTTATTACTGCTAGAAACCATTGTAAAAAAGGTTTTGTCTAACGCCAAAGCTCGTATTTCATCTCAAAAATTTTCTTGTGACTTCTGGCAAATCTTTAATAGTATTAATAAAAAGGGTAAATCTTTATTTCCACCTCTCTTGTATGGTTCAGACTTTGTCACCTCACCTAAAGACAAAGCTGAATTGTTTGCTAAAAACTTTTCATCAATATCATCTCTTGATTCCACTAGTTGCGTTCTACCTGATATTGCCAACAAACAGATTGATCCATTGCTTGACATTCGTATCACTCCATCTTCTGTATCTAAAGTGATTTCCTTTCTAGACTCTTCTACAGCTTGTGGCCCGGACAACATACCTGTTATTGGCTTACAGAAGTGTTCTACGGAGCTGTCGTCTATACTCTCAAAACTATTCAACAAGTGCTTATCAGAGTCTTGTTTTCCAGCCTGCTGGAAAGCGGCATCTGTCATCCCTATTTTCAAAAATTCTGGTGAGCGATCTGGTTCGTCTAACTACCGTCCTATTAGCCTTCTTCCTATCATTAGCAAGGTTTTTAAATCTTTAATTCACAAACACTTAATTTCTCATCTTGAATCTAATAACTTACTTTCTGACCATCAATATGGATTTCGATCTTCTCGTTCCACAGCTGATTTGCTAACAGTAATAACTGATAGGTTTTATCGTGCATTAGATAAAGGTGGAGAGGTTAAGGCCATCGCTCTTGACATTTCAAAAGTTTTTGATAAAGTTTGCCATGCTGGTCTTCTCCATAAGCTTTCTTCTTATGGTATAAAAGTTGTCCTCGATGGACAGCACTCTTCTTCTTATTCTGTAACTTCAGGGGTTCCTCAAAGTTCTTTCTATGGCCCTATACTCATTTTAATTTACATAAACAATCTTCCAGATGTTCTCACATCTAAGATGGCATTGTTTGCTGATGATACTACCATTTATTCTTGTCGTGATAAGAAACCAACACTCTCTGATTGCTTGGAGGGGGCGTTTGAGCTTGAAAAGGATCTCATTTCTGCTACAGCATGGGCCTAACAGTGCCTGGTGAACTTTAATACAGATAAAACTCAATTTTTTTCAGCCAATCGTTATCGCAATAAGTTAGATCTTCCTATATTTATGAACGGTGATGTACTCGATGAGTCATCTACTCTTCATCTTCTAGGATTAACTCTTACTTCAAATTTTTCTTGAAAACCATATATCAAATCAGCTGCAAAATTAGCATCTGCTAAGGTTGCATCTCTTTATCGAGCTCGCCACTTTCTTACTCTGCATTCTATTCTCTATCTCTATAAATCTCAAATCCGGCCTTGTATGGAATACTGTTGCCATATCTGGGGCGGATCTTCTAATGATGTCCTTTCTCTTTTAGACAAGGTGCAAAAACGCATTGTAAACATAGTTGGACCTGCTCTTGCAGCCAACCTCCAACCATTATCACATCGTCGTAATGTTGCTTCTCTTTCTCTTTTCTACAAATACTATAAGGGGCACTGCTCTAAAGAGCTTGTGGCTCTTGTGCCATCTACTAAAATTCATTCTCGTGTTACTCGTCATTCAATTAAGTCTCATCCTTTTTCTGTAACTGTTCATAGGTGCTCCAAAAACGCTTATTTGTCTAGTTTTTTTTCCTTGAACATCTGCTCTTTGGAATTTGCTTCCTTCATCTTGCTTTCCTGATTCATTTAATTTGCAATCCTTTAAGTCGTCCGTTAATCGTTATCTTGGTCTACAATCTTCATCTTTTCTCTTTCAGTAACTTTCTACTTTAATTAGTGGCTGCTTGCAGCCTTGTTGGAAGCGAAGATGTTTGAAATATATATATATAGTTATATATATATAGATATATATATTTATATATATATATATATATATATATATATATATATATATATAGATATATATATATATATATATATATATATATATATATATATATATATATATATATATATATATATATATATATAGATATATATATATATATATATATATATATATATATATATATATATATATATATATATATATATATATATATATAGATATATATATATATATATATATATATATATATAAATATATATATATATATATATATATATATATATATATATATATATATATATATATATATATATATATACAACCAAACCCATCTTTGGGTCATCCTGGCCCCCCAGTTTATGCTTATATCAAATAAGAATGCATTGCGAAAAAGTTATATTTAAAAATAATATTTTTAAGCACGTGACAAACACATCACCTTTTCCTCCCCCTCCCTTTTTTTGTATTCCAAGAAAAGCTGAGATGATTAAATTTCTCATGAGGTATAATTTGATCTTCGTCTAGGGATATTGTGCAATTCGTTGTCTTTTTCCGGAGAGTAAAAGGTCCGTTTTGACAACATTAAGCTTTATGCTGTTTAAATTGTCGTACATGCTACACGTTGTGAAAAGTTTTTCAGGTCCGAGAGAATAGAACTGAGAAGAATGTCATCATTTTTTATAGTTTAGAGTAGCTTTTCAGCATATATGTTATATAGGTAGGGTGACAGAATCGATCCTTGTCTCACTCCTTGCTTAAAGAAGATTTAGTGTAAACAATTTGGAGAGGTATATTTTTATCAAAATAAAGTTTATTAAAAAAATAACCCAGTTGCAGCTGTCGAAAGCCTTTTCAGCATCTAGTGAACATAAATAAATAAGCGTATTGTTGCTTAATTGTTTCGCTTACAACAAATTCAGCATGGATGGTTGAACTCTTATTATTAAAACCAAAATGAAGTTAATGAGTTTATATTATCTCCAGGCATATGAGTAAGATAAGGTATTTTGAAAGTTTAGCAAGTATTGGAATAATGCTGATACCGCGGTAATTGTTTGGAACGGTAAGTAATTTTTTATATGATTTAACTAGAGTTATAATAGTTGACGTTGACATTGATGTAGGGGTTGATCCGTGATTAATTGAAAAGTTAAATAATTTTCTTAACCATTGTGTTAGTGCGTCACATTGGGCATGTTCTAAATGTTCTGTAGAGATATTGTAATGATCCTTGCATTTGTTTGATTTTAGACAAGAAATAGGTGTTTTAATATTTTCATCCGTAATAATATATCTTATTAGGATTTTTGCAAGGTGGAGTTCGAAGAATAGTAAATCCGTCAGTTATTCTCTCAGTTTGTTCTACTCTTATATTTACACCTCCTTTATTTTGTCAGTTTCATTTGGTTATATTGGTAATTTTTTTTTTAAATTTCATTTAGGTGCCCCAAGAAGTCCTTACGGTCTTATCACAGAGCACCGCGGATGAGCATTTAATAGGAAGTTCACGTCTCCTTACTAACCGAAGTAGCAAAGTACCCAGAAGGTGGAGTTAAGTGCTGTATTTCCACCATTCCTTACAACTAACTTGACACCATTCAAGATCGTTCTTTGTAAATCCAAGGTTCTCAAAAACCAAATAACTCATGCCTCCTACAAATGATGTCAGATTAGAGTGTTTGGATTTTTGTATTGTTCCTAAAAATTTGGCTTACCAACATCCTGTTTCGAGTCAGAGTTAAACAGCCTTTTAGCAACACTTTCTCTAACTTCGGGCATTAGTTCCTCGTTAGCTATGGAGAAAATAATTGTTCTCTGGTCGTGGTACCAATGATGTTGTTTCATCACGTCAATGCATGCTTGGGCAATATTAAGACTTTTAATTTTTTAATTTTCCATATCTCTGATTGCTTGTAAATCCATATTTGGAGCCGTACATGCAAAAGATGCTTTTAAAAACCAAAAAGTATAAAAACATCAACAAACTCAGCAAAAACTGTAAAACGTGACATATCGTTCGCAGAAAAAGATTTGAATCAAGCTGTGGACTAAGAAGGTAAAGTACAAGATTATAGATTAATTTAGCAAGATATCTTGCATGATGGAAGGCACCAGGTCTTTTAAAATGAAATCCCGTGACAAATCCGCCTAAGTATACAACTATTAACTGGCAAAGGTACTTATAGTCACCTCTGAGAAATACGTTTTCTTTTAAAGCTTCACTGCAAGACTGTAAGACTTTATCAGCCTAGAAAAAATATTTATTTAAATAAATACGAGAAATTATTTGTTTGTTGATACAAAATATGCTTTATTAATATTATATTTTCTTTGCGAATAATAAGTCTTTACAGTTTAAAATCTCTAAAATACTTTTATCTCATCTTATTTTCAATAAAAGTTCCACAGTTACTTTTTCTGTCAAACTTGTTCATATTCTCATAATTTATTCCTTTAGCAAACAATATATCCCAGTTATTGTGTAACTTTTTAAATGTCATGTCTGTAGGTCCGGTTGTAACTTTGCTTGTCGCTTTTTCTAGTTTTTTTTAGCTCGGAGTTCTACAACATGGTGTTTACATGCTAACCAAATAAGTGGTTTGCCTCTTCATCTCTCAATAATTGACACTGCTCCATTAATCCATCCAGTATTAATCGCAGTTGTATCAAAAGATACACTATCAACTGCTTCGAAAAGATTCCATTCATTTAAAATCTTTTTATTGCAGTAGCCTGGGTTATTCAACACCAATTAGAAATTCCATTTACTCCAATAAGCTGGGCTCATTGAGATTTGGTGAGCTTACAATTATTGCCAACCTTTCCATATTTTTGCCATGATTAAGAACATCTGTAATTTTTTTTGTGTCCAGCTGAAGAGTCAGAGATAAGTGTTTAGCATTTGAGATAAAAGATTCCTTTATTTTAATTCCTTCATTCGTTAAGACCATTTGGTTATGCCTTCTTGAATTTGTTTCTGATGGTGAAAACTTATTCAAATCTCGATTGCCAGTAATTATGATACTTGCAATTATAGCTACCTGACCTGTTGAAGAAATGTTGTATCTTTTTGCAACAATTAAAGTTGATTTAATTATATCTTTTGGCAGAGAAACCGTTACAAAATCCTCAGTTTTTTTCATTTTTGAATTGTATTTTTTAAAGTCTATATCTAACTCATCTGAGTCTACAAGTTCAGTATCAGAATGTTTTTGAAGACTTGATTGAAAATTGTTGTCACAAGATTGTTGCTTATCATTTTCGCTTGAAATTGATTTGTTTTTGCAATCTTTCTTTTTATAAACTTTTCATAATTTTTGTCCTTACGATCCATTGAACACTTTCGCAGGCTTTTTCGGTCGTCCAAAAACATACAATCTTCTTTTCTGATTTGAAGTATTTAGTTTTATTTTTCATTATTATGTCATTAACACCTGAAGAAGAAATGTCGAAAAGATTACGAATTTCTTCCTGAAATTCTATGCGCAATTTTTTATACCCAATAGATACTTTATTTCTGTTTGCTTGTAATCTACTTTTGCGATTTTTTTCATTCCATAATGTTATTCCTATAAGATATATGTATAAGTTAAAATAATAAAAATTAAAGTTATAAGATATATGTATAAGTTAAAAATTAAAGTTAATTACTAGCATTTTATCATATTTATACCAATATTATTTCCGTCAAAATTAGAAATTAAAAGAATTATTTATACCTTACTTGTTTATGACACAATATTGGAATTGAAGCCTTTTCCCATATATTAACTAAGGCTTTAGTAACACACAGTTAGCTGTTATCTTTCGTCTGACAACCACCAGATTCGTTACATTTAGGCGTAAAAAATATTTAGAAAAGGGCAGGCAACAACGTCCTGAAGTCTAGCAGATTTAGATATTGATGTCATAAAGTATTTTCTATAATAAAGTTATCCAAGCACTTCTTCTTCTTTTATGTTACATTACAAGTTTAATTTATTAAGTCGTCTTGAATAAGATAAGTAAAATACTAGCGTAAGCAATACTTTTCGCTAACACAAGGAGGTTCGAAGAAAATGTTAAAAATTTCAATAGACTGGAGGAGGTAGCATATTCAACTTTAAAGAAAAATGTTTATAATTTTCGCTATGTGCTCATCAAAATGCACCAGAAATTAAATGACGACCTTCAAAAATCAAAAATTTTACGGAAATGGTGGGGGCTAATGTATAATTTGCAAGACCTCCTTTTTTAGTGATACAGACGTATCAGTGCTAACGTATGGAAAGTCAAATTTTGAAGTAAAAATAAAGTATAGAAAATAACAAGTATGAGCGCCAAACTGTTAGTTTCTTTCGACTATGGGATCAAGTATCTTTTAAAAGATAAAGAAAATTATAATACTGTTGAAAGCTTTATATTGGCTGTACTTAAATCATGTGGCTATGAAAGTGTCAAAATAGCACTACAATTACTTGACTCTGGCGAACGAAGAGAAAACAAAATCAAAAAGTATTTTAGCCGATGTAATGGTGTAATGGTGGAAGACGAAAATCACTGTAAATACATTGTAAAGATTCAGCGTAGTTTTGATTATAATTTAAAAAAGTTTACTTAAATACTTCAAAGCTTGTTGTTGATCATTTTACTGAAAAATTATATAATACTGGTATAATTAAGGTATTCTATATACCTTTGCTATTTTTTTCGATAGGTAATGAAAGTATTTATCATGCTAAACCTTATTTTAATGAAATAAATACAGGAGAAAAATTAATTTGCCCTCAAACTGAATTTTTTCCTGAGTACATTTTTATATCAGTGGATCAATTTAATAATAGAATAGAGACAGAGATTGGTGACTGGCTGTATATCTTAAAAAATGATGACGCCCTAACTCAAAATTAACTTGTATGAATCAAATAAAAAAGAAGCTGACCGTCCTTAATATGACAGAAGAAGAACAAAATAATTACTTTTTTTATAAAAAAGAGCTTTGCAATCATAGAGACGAGTTATTAGCTGTTCAATTAAAAAGCAGATTAAGAAGTATTTAGAAGGTATGGCAAAAGGTAGAGAACCTGCAGATAACGATCACGACTCATTACTTCCGCAAAAATTGGGGTTGCAATTGCTCTTTCTGTTGATCAATATTCATCCCTGGTATCTTTGCAAACTTTGCCCATAAGAAGAAGTAATCCCAACATTTTTTTTAATTCTACCGAAGAAACGTCTTTCCATTTTATACTTATTGCTTTGTCCTTAAACCTGTCAATATCTGCAGAATAGCCTTGACTGTTTATAATACAAACAAAGATTATAACAAAATCTCAAATTTAAAATTTAAAATAAATAAATGTGTGCTTAATTAAAATTAGTACATAATTTGTTTCAAATATGAGGTTTTATTTTTAAATGTTAAAAAAATTTTTTAAAGTGAAATTAAAAATACAAAGTTTTTGTAATTACTTTTTTTATCAGTTGGTTTAAGTTTATAGTTTAATTTTTTTGCAGTTTTTTAAGCAAATAAAACATAACCATATAGGTATATGGTATATATATCCTGTTGGTATATATAGTATATATATCCAACAGGATATATATAGTATATATATCCGACAGGATATATATACCATATATATCCTGTTGTAGGCAATAACATATTTGTGTTTCTTATAATATTTTTATTGTTGTATTCAGTAATTTTCTTTTTGTTATTAAAAATTAATATAAAATTAGTTAAATATTGCTACGAAGTATTTTTAAAAAGCATTGTTTGTTGGACAAGTTTTTTGTTTCAATTTTTCCATATAAATGATAAGCGAACAAATATAATACAGAGTGATTATTATCACTCTGTATTATATTTGTTCGCTTATCATTTTTATAAATCTATGCAATTATTAGTGTTGTTATCGACTTCAAAATCGACTTGAAAAAATTATTTCCTTCAGATTGTGATACATCTTTAAAAAGTAATTTTGATGGAATTTATCCTGAGTTTTTAGGGTTGATTCATTGTTGTAAAGGTGTTTTTAATTTATCAGAAACTTTTAACTTATCAGAAATGTACGCTTTTGATAACTATAAACAAAATATTAAGATTAATGTTAACAGCACTCATAGGTACATCATCCATGGTTTCCAGAACACATAAAAATCTGCGTAAAACTCTCCAAAAATTGTTTTCTAAAATGTTTTTATTACTTCATATTAAACGCGTTTTTTATACATAATTATTTGTAATGACTTTTGCAATAAAACTGCGAAAGCCATAGTTCTTATGGTTTCCGCAGCGTCGGAACATGCTATTTAATAAACGAACATTAACCAAAACTTATAAATTATTTCAGGTCCACAACGCACGTTGATTGACTACAAAATTTGATGCTTCCTCATACCAACAAAGATATGTTGGACATATTTGATTTAAACAGGGTTGTTGAAAATGCGCGTCAGTGAAACAACAAAAAATCAATATTTAATTAAATTAAGAATCAATTCTTTGGTTTAAGAAATAACCTAGTCATTTTTTAAACAACGTTTAAGGATTGGAACCCACCTCTTTATATTTGTAGAATCGTTCCGCATCTGAGAACTTATTATTATTGTAAATGTTCTTTATATTTGTTTAGTAATCAACACAAATACTATACTAGAATGTTTAAACTTAATGATAATAAAAAAAAAATTAGTCGGCATTTTTTTCAACTCATACCCCCTCCCCCAAAACATACGTGTTTGTGCCGGCCCTGCATTGAAGTTTATCATGGATAACAATACTGTACTGAAATGTCAGAAAAAATTTTAAAAAAATCGAAAACGTGCACTGCTAATAATTGAAAAAAAAAGAATAAAATCTAGGAATGCGCAAAGAAAATTAATGTGAGACGCATTTTTTAACGAAGCTCAATCTTATGTAAATGCAAACTACCATATTAGTAGGTACGTGACATAATACAAAATACTAGAATATTTTAGAACATTAGAAAGCCTTTAAATACGGTATTTTAAAGGTGTAAAAATTATCAAAATTGAACAATTAT
Source organism: Hydra vulgaris (assembly GCF_038396675.1). Lineage (NCBI taxonomy): Eukaryota > Metazoa > Cnidaria > Hydrozoa > Anthoathecata > Hydridae > Hydra > Hydra vulgaris. The sequence goes on along the minus strand of NC_088926.1, from coordinate 3,655,824 downwards.
AAAAAAGGTCAACTTTACTAGCAAAATTTATATCAGCTTCTACTCACCGGGCGTATCCAGGGGCTAGAGGGGCTGCTGAGCCATAAAAATCCATAGAAATCTAGAAGACAATGTTTTGAGGTATTTCTTTTCCACTTGAAATGTTTAAACTAGATTAGGCAGGTCCTATACTTTTTTCTTTAAGTAGTGAAGTATTTTGTATAGGTTGTTATTTCAAGATATTTTTTAAAAATACTTTTGTTAATGTAGTAATTTAATTCAATTCGTAGAATATTTTGTCTCCAATTGCTTTACAATTTATATGTGAATTACAAAAAATATGCTTGTTTTTACTTTGCGCTATTGTTTGTATAAAATTTATGACTACGTTTTGTTCAGCAACGAACTTATTTTATTTAATTACTTTATTATTTAAAAATAGGAATTTCGCCTATTTTTTTTGATGATTAAAATAGGTAACATTAATTTTAATTTATTAATTATTTTTAACAGTAATTTGTGCGCAACATTAAATTTGACTACGTTTATGCTTATATCAAACAAGAATGCATTGCGAAAAACGAAAATTTTTTTAAGCATGTGACAAACACATCGCCTCCCTCCCCTCCCCTCCTTCTTCAACTCAATGTGAGAGCAATAAATGCTTAATTCTAAACTAAATTCATAACCATTGACATGTTTTAAATTTCATTTTATAATATTTCAGTGTTCAAAAGTTATGACAATGTTACAACTTCTTCATTTTGTCGATTTTATTTGGTTATATTTTACATTCGCTTGTATTTGATCGGATTCCGTATCCAAAAGATGCAAGTCAGACATGTTAAGGGAGAGATTTGGGTTATGCAAGATTTAATTTAATAAATTTAACAATTCTAAATGTGGATCACTCCACCCCCCAAAAATATAAAGAACTATAATAAACCAATAAAAACTAAAGTTTCCGGATTACAACTAAAAAATCAAAAGATAAAGTTCTCAAGAAAAAATATTAATCAGCTAGTGGCGAACAAAAACAAAATAAAATAAAAAACAAAATGGTAGTGACAAACAACTAGTTGCTTTTGAAGAAACATTATTCATCATTATTAAATTCTTGAAGAAAAATTACCGGTTTAAACTTTCTGCTTTGGTGTCATGCGGTTTAATAAGAGACTTGTAAGATACTATTTAGTTGGAAAAAAATTTTATATTCTAAGTTTAATCTATCAATATCAGTGACTGATCCAGGAAAGAGGGAAGGGGAGGGGGTAGTTTGTTTCTCCCCCCACCCCCTCTCACCAGAATCTGAAAGTCCTAAAATGTCTTGGAAATTAAAGAAACTTTTTTTTTTTTTTAGGAGACGCAAATGTGGTACAAAATACAAAAATATTTCAACATCCTAAAAGATTCCTGAATCCGTCCAAGGCCGGCGCGATGTGATGTGGGTGTGTGTTGGTGTGACATACGCCCCCCCCCTCATCAATGATTTTTTTGTTCATTTAGTCGGCAAATTTGAGCCTTTTAGACAAGTCAGTTGGAAAATGTAGAACCTCTAGACAACTCAGTTGGCAAATTTAGACTGTCAATCGGCAAATGTTGACTAGGCAGTCGGCAAATGTTTTTTTTTTAGAGAAGAACCTTAATTGAAATATTATTATATTTATACTTATTTTTGCAGATTATCATAATTTAATCTTTCCTCTTAAAGAATATAAATGAAACGTTGATTAAAAAAATCTTTATACCAAAAGTTGCGTTATTTTCAACACATTCAATTATCTCATCTCTGGAAACCAGTTTCTAAAGATGAGCTTTTTTAATGGAACTCAAACAAACTCAAAAAAAAAAAAAAAAAGAACCACACAAAAAAATTAAGGATCTTTAAGGACTATACTTGAGTAAAAAGTAATTATCTCAACCATAAAAAAACAACAATAATAAATCTTTCCCATCTCTAAAAAGGCTTGCGATACTTTAATAGTATTGGATATAAAACATCGTATTTAAAAAATAGTTACTATTTTTTGAAAAAACTTTCGCTCTTGAAATACCAAAATAAAGCTCCGTGGAGAGCAACTTTAAAAAAACGCGCTTTTCTTAATAAAAAGCTGCATCTCATCTTGAGCGTCTAAAAACGTATCATCTTTGACAACTTTACCAAGTACTGTCATAATTTGAATAGCATGACAACAGCTTATATATTATCTCATATAACCCATGGATTTAGCAGTAGATAAGTATAAAATATTGAGGATGTAATAAATTTTTGATGATCTTGTTTCGTTCTGATGTAATTACAAAATATTGAATAATAAAAAATTATAACGGGAATGGTAAATTTTTTTAACAATAAAACAATTAAAGAATATTAACTATACAGCCACGAAGTTAAAATAAATAGCACCGTCGAACTTGTATGAATGTCCTAAACCAAAAAATTTCGCAAAAAAATTAGTAGTCTACCCATAAAAGAGGTTATACAATTTTAGGAACCTGCTCATCTTACTCAAACTTCCCCTATTTAAAGTTTTCATAGTTAATGAAAACTCTTATGCATTGGTATAATAATTTGTTGATTTTTTTATATTTTTGGATTAACAGAAGATCAGAGGACCAGTGGGCTTGATTGACGGTTGCTTAGAAGCATTAGAATAACTTCCCAAGTTACCTAAAATACTAAAAAAATTTCACATTCATAATAACTGCAAACAATCTAATATGTGTGGATTGTTATTCTAAAACTTATAGATTAGTTCGACATACTAGCACTCTTAGGTTTGGAAGTCTGCTTTCTGCATTTATTATTAATTAATATTGCAGAGGTAAATTTTATTTACGTTAATACTAAATAATAAAAAAATGTGACTTTTTTAAGAACTTGATCTAGTTGATAACCAAGTGACTTTAGTTAATTTAGTTAAAAATTAAAATTTTTTTGGCGATTTCAGGATATTGGAAATTAAAAAAAAAAGCAAAAGAAATATTTCTCATAAAAAATATTTTTATTTATTCTATTGTAAAACTATTTATTATTAAAATTTATGTTAAAAAATTTTTAATTCTCTTTAATCTAAGCGTTTTCATTCCGTTCAGCGAATCGGATAGTATTGCATTTAATGCATTTTTGTACTTAAACGTATTATTTGATACGTCATAAGAGGAATTTTAACCGTTTATCCAATGACAACTTAAGTTGTTATTGGATAAATGGTTAAAATTCCTCTTCAGAATATAAATATCGTGATTATGGATGTCTCTTTTCTTGCAGTCAACTCTCAATCATCAACGGACTAGAGCACTCTACTAGTTCTCGACAACACTTATTTGTGTTTAAAATATTTTTTATCTTAATAATATATTAAAATTAATTGAACTTGTAATACAAGTCCACTCTTATATAAAACTACACGTTTCTCCCTTTGGTATTATGACCATTTGATAAATTTTTTTTTCTATTACATTTTTACAACTTAAGAATAGAGTTGGTGTTACGGTCGTCAAGCGACCACTTTTTTTCATCATTTTTTATAACTCATTTATTTATCATTTGTTTATAACAATATTTTTTTTTATGGATAACCTTAACATATGTTTAATCTCTGTTAATTAACAAAGTTGTAAATAATTAGACGTTCTATGTTTCTTGTAAATTTTTTTATATCGATGAAGTAGAGTTTTAGGGTAGAGTGGGCCTAGTTATGCAGTTTTTATTAAATCTAACAGATCTCATGAATGGTGCGTCAAATTTACATAATTTGTCGCTATTGGAAAGATAATTTAACCTGCTTCAGTTTGGTTAAGAAAAAAGTATACTTTTTGATTTGTTTGAGAAGGTATTGTGCAAAGTTTATTGAGCTGTTTAACCCACCCCATCGAGATAAGTTAAGCAACTGTGTGGGGCAAGTTGAGCAACGAATAAATAATATGCATGATATGGAGCGTGGATAAACCATCAAAAAAATTATCATTAACACTACGCGTGTCTATAATTTATAAGCTAGAAAAAGTATCAGTGTACCTTACTCAATTGCCGTCTAACAATCTTTTGTTGCGCATTGTTTTACTATTCTGATTCCCGAACTTTCATCAGACGTTTCGCCAATCGATGCGTAGTTTTTGAAATATTTTATTTGCCCAACTTGCGTTTATGCTCAACTAGTCCCGCTCTACTCTATAACTTGCCTTTATGCTAAACCCATTTCTAACAATATTCTACTATTACTTTGCCCCGCTCTACTATATAACTTGCCTTTATGCTCAACTATCCCCGCTTTACTCTGTAGCTACTGATAAGAAACACAATGGTTCAAAAATGTAACAAGAACATATTATTGAAATACCAATAGTTTTTAATAAATATTTTTAATTATTTATAGATTACCGGGACGACTCGGGCAAGTTGGCTGAAAATTTAAATAAGTATTATATACGGAGTACTTCTGTTATGAAATACTTTTACTAATACTTACATGTGGGTGCGGTTTATCCTAAAAAATATATATCCTAAAAAACAGGTTTATCCTAAAATATAATATATAAGACTCACCATCAGGGATCACACTCAGGTAGATAGAATCCTCATTTTTATAATAAACCCAATCGAATCCGGCCTCAAGTGATAAAACCATAAGATCGCTAAGCAATTTTTTTTCTTTATTTGAAGCACGAATCAGAAATGCTCGACCTTAAAATATAACAAAATGAAACTAAAATTTCCTTGAAAATAAAAATTCTTAGCAAAACAAAATTTCTTTTTTTAAATTGTATTCAGTGACTTTTTTATGTTTTTTATAAATAAAAAGTCAAAACGTCAAAAAATAACTTTTATTGAATTGTGAATAAATTTGAATATTATTTTTATTAATTTTTTTTTACCTTCATAGTGCAATGATAGCTTGTCTTCTTTTTCGACCACATCTGTCCATGCTTTAAGTACATTCACTTTTATATTTTTTCCAAATTGTGTTGTAACCAAACCTGCAAGCGTATCAATTTTTTGTTTTGCTCGCGATGTCATTAGACGAGAATCCTCAGTTTGAAAATCGATATTTGATTCCGAGTTCCTGACTAGAATCTTTCGAAAACGTGGTGAGTTTCTCATTATGACATCACGTATCGCTCCACTAATTAAAATCTCGCTATTTTGTGCATCATTATTTCCTTTTTTAGGATAAAAATCTCCATAACGAAATGAGGTTGGCAACGATTGGCAATTGATTAGAAGGAAATTTATAACTATTAGTAGCAATGTAAGCTCCATTTCTAAATTCATAAAGAAGTGAATAAAGAAGTAGATTGAATTTGTATAAAAAAGTTACTAACTAAAAACGCACAAACAGTTTATATAAACTTGGAATGTAGTAGTTAACATTAGTTGTGCGTTTAGAGTAAAACTTAATTTTTTTTTAAATTACCTAATACAAAAGTCAAAAAACCAAGGTAAACGATGTACACAAAATTTGCAAATCCACAACATCAATATTGATCTAAGTTTCAGCGTGAAAGCTAACAAAACTAATAATGAATAGCGAGACTTTGTTTTTCAATTATATGAGAAAATTGAATTTAATTTTTTTTTTCAAAGAATAAGAAGAAAACTACTTCATGTATAAACGTATCAGTTTAAATCGTATGTTTTGTTTTGAAAAGCATGGTTGCTTAAAGATCTTATCGCAGTTATTTACAAACTTATCTTGCACGAAAGTGATGTTTTTACTTGACGCATGGTCCACAACATAAATAAAGCAAAATATGTAAATTTAACTGGGATTAAGTGAACAAATATAATACTGTTTAAGCCTTTATAAAATACTCAAAAACTGAATTTTTTAATGTCAGGGTTACACAAATGATATCAAATGATTGATGTGCTTCAAATGTAATTTATAGAGATGCCACGAATATTCGGCCGAATATTCGGCAACACTTAATTATATTGAGGGCTGTGACCTGCTTCGTTGTAGTGCCTAAAAGTTTCATACTCTTCAAACCATTTAGAAAAGTTCAAAGATAACCAGCTCAGGTATATCTTGCACATCTGAGGTAATTTCAGAAAATGCTATAGATTAAATTAGTATAAAAAACTCTAAACTTGTTTAAAATGTTAATTTCACGACAACCTGAAATTAAAGCATGGTTTAACTTTAATAGGAAAGACAAACGATTGCCTTTTTTATTAAGTTGCCGAATATTCGTGACATCACTTATAATTTATATATATATATAAATATATATATATATATATATATATATACATATAAATATATAAATATATATAATATATATATATATATATATATATATATATATATATATATATATATATATATATATATATATATGTATATATATATATATATATATAAATATATAAATATATATTATATATATATATATATATATATATATATATATATATATATATATATATATATATATATATATATATATATATATATATATATATATAAAGATCTTGTCGGAAAAATGTCAAAAAACAAACACTTAAATGTGCAATGCGTCATGCAACTTTTGTGATTTAATTTGAAGTATAATTTAATACATTTTTCATTCTTATTTTCAAAAGCTAGTATAGCCAACCTATAATCATGAAAGTATGTTCTTCCGTGAACTACAGAGAAGGTTAACCTCTGCCCAACTAATTGAAAAATACAGAAAAACACAATAAAGAGTTATTTGCTTTAGAGCACAACAGGACCTTTATTAATTGCTCGATGTAATCATTCCGAAACAAAAATGGATACAACGAGTTTAAACTTTCCATTAGCATTCCGAAGATTTGTACGTTTGTCCTTCTCTCTGTGGTCCCGTTTTGTTCTAACTTTTTATGCAAATTTTTGTAAGAATTTAAAAAATATCTGTATAAAGGAATGTTTCCGAATTTTAGCTGTCCTCCTCCCCTTCATCTTCTAGCATATGATCCGACATATTTTTTTCCTTTAAAGAATTTTTTGTTGCAGTAATTGTTGCAATTGATAGAGTCACGTCAGTCACACCATCAGAAGCAATTTTAGATTATTATTGTTTGGTATTATTATTTAATAATTTTTTTCAGCTAAATGAAACACTAATTTTCTTTTGTGGTTCAATTTGTTTCCGCTTTTTCAACTGTTTCAATCTTTTCAAACTTCTACATTTAACTCGGATTTCGTTTTGAACTTTATTTTAACATCTGACCAGATTTTATTTGCTTCTTGTTGAAACTTTCGTTTGGGTTTGTTTGTAAATGTTTCAAAACATTTTTCATAAATGGATTTGTTAAGCTTTTTCACTAGACATTTATTTCTTGAAATTTTCAATGTTGTCGATTGTTTCGATGTTATCTAGCTTTGATGTTATCGAATTTAAATGTTTTCCAGTTTCAATTTATGAGTAAACCCCGCAAAAATATAAAATTCGAATTAAACTTATTAACGTGAAAAATTGATAAGTTCAATTCGAATCTATATATCTATCTGCTCAGATTTTGTGTATTTTGATAACTTCACTACTCAGCAAACTCTTCATGCTTGGTCCATGCATGGGATTCATTGAATTATGACCGGTACCACTGCGCCGGTGATGCCGTTTATATTTCAATGATCGGCCATGTTCGTTTTACGACGGCCAACTGTGAAAAAATTGAGTTTGCGCATGGGTTATTTTTATAAAGACTCGCCATCTTCAACTTTTAACAAATTTCTGTGTCATTATTTTTATTGATTTCTATTTGTTATAATTTCATTGGTTCATAATTTCATTCATTAACGAATGATAAGAAATCTTTTATTGCAAAACGAATTGTAGTGGCACATATATTTTATTTTGTTTTAAAAGTAAATCAATGTTTTTTGAGGATCCCAAATCATTTATACCTTTTATTTTATATATAAAATATTTTATTTTATATATAAAATATTTTATTTTATATATAAAATATTTTATTTTATTTTATATATAAAATAAGTAATATAATTTATATATAACTTATGACAATATATTACATGATATTATAATATTTGATTTTATTTTAAAAGTAAGTAAATTTTTTTTGAGGATCTCAAATCATTTATCCTTTATATTACAAAGTATAAATGATTTGAGATCCTCAGAAAATATTTATTTACTTTTAAAATAAAATCAAATATTATGATATTATGTAATATATTGTCATAAGTTATACTATATTATATAGATTATATTATCATAGGTTATATTATTTCAACCTTCGGAATTAGGAAAAATAAGGTCGACAATAAATTGCCGACCTTAAACTGTTAGAGGTTGGCATAAGGTCGGCAAAAAAAATTTGCTACAAAGGGGTTATCATATAACATAGAAACGAGGTCAGCAATTTTTTGCCGACCTCAAACACTTAAAGTGTTTGACGTCGGTGGTTAGGTCGGCATTGCCAAATTTGCCTAATTCCGAGGGTTGTTATTTAATAATTTAATAATGTTGTATTTCAACGAGGTATAACCTATAATTTGTTAATATTATACTATCACTATGGTTTGAGGATCTTCAATCATTTATACTTTATATTACTTTTTTATATTTATATTGTTTGTAGTATTAGTAAATGATATACATACAATTATAGTTATGCATTTATATAACTATATTTACACATAAATACATTTACTTATACTATAAATGGGTAAATCTGCAGTTAAGCGGCACACCTTTGAAAAGTTATAACAAATTCCTGGCATAATCAACAGTAAGTAAATTAATAGACAATTATTTTGTGGTAGTTAAGTGGATCACATCTAAAATCTTGTTTTAAATTTAACAGCTGCAGTTTGAAAAAGGAGCAAGTAATCCAGAAGTCGAGAGGTCTTTAATGCAATGACTAATGCAAGCTCCTGACAGAAAGTGGTTGTACAAAACGCGCCTTAAAAAATTTAGCTAAAAATGCTTGATGGTTTTTTTAGTTGTCTTTTCTTTGATATTTTATATATTTTTCTTAAAATATTATGTTTTTATTGTTATAATGCTTTTATTGTATTAGTCAAGCATTACAGAGTATTGGATTTTATAGTTTATGCTCATTTTTACCGTTTATTTTATATTTTATTCCTTCGTTTACTTCACTTATTTTTATTTATTTTGGTTACATTTTATGAGTTTGAACTGACATTCATGACATATTTATGCCAATAAGTGTAGAATCATGATTGTTCTCATCATCATTATTATCATTTGTAAAGTTTTTTAAAATATTTTATATACATAAAAGGCGACGTAATAGAGTTAATTGCTAGATTTAGATTAAATAATGATGTTAGTTTAACAATGTAATCAAGAACGAAAAATTCTAATAATGTAAAAAGGTAAAATAAAGATATTGCGAGTGAGTTAGTTTTTTAATCTATATATATACTATAATTTAATTAATTTATAAACTTATAAATTTTGTTTGTTAATTTATAAATTAAAGTTGAAACCAAACTTAAGGAATTTGTTAATATACGCATGTGTTTAGAATTTAAATGAAGCCAAACATCATTTCAAAGTTATAATAACTTTTTATTAGAAAATTTTATATTGGATTTTGAGAGATTTGATTTATATATTTTACTAAATTTAAAAAAGAGAATATGCCTCAACAAGATCATCCCTATTAAAAAAATTGTTGCTTTTCCAATCGACAAATGACACAGTATTTTTTTACTGTGGTATGCCTAATATATAGTTCGCAAGAAAGCAATAGTTTATATATTCTTAGTGTAAACATAGCTATAAAAATATCTGCTAGAAATATATAAACAAAACATTTTATAATGTACAAATAAGTTAAGTTAAAACATTAGAAATAAATGTTTATATTTTTTTACAATGTGACTTTTTTTATACGAATAATAAAAATGAAGAAATTTTTGAGTAAAGTTATGGGATATGAATTTTTTTTATTTTTAATGCTGTATGAACTGTCCACTATATATTCAATTTAAGTATACAATAAATATTATAAATTTGTTTGATTGTATTATTATTAATGTAATAATTATTATTTCATTATTGTTTTTAAAAGTAACTTATTTCACTCCTTAAAGAATAACAGTTATTATATGAGTATGTATATAATTATGTGGTGTTTTATATATGTTATTACTTATATAATTATAATTATATTAATTATATTAATATAAGTATAATTATCTTAATTACATTAAGTATTAATATAAATATTAGATTACTATCATTTTTATCTTGATCGTAATTAACAATTTTATTATTATTTGTGTTATCGTTATTATTGTTACTATTACTACTTCCACTCTTATTATTAATTCGACTGTTATTATTATTAATTCTACTACGACTGTTATTATTATTAATTCTATTACGACTGTTATTATTATTAATTCTATTACGACTGTTATTATTATTAATTCTATTACGACTGTTATTATTATTAATTCTATTACGACTGCCATTATTAATAATTCTATTACGACTGTTATTGATTACTATTATAATAATAGTATTTTTACTACTACTAACGATTTTCTTATTTGTTCCCGGGTTTTTTTTTTTGCTGGTTTTTACTTAAAATTAGTTAGGATTTTTACAAATAGTACATGTGTTTTGTTTTGTTTTGTACATGTGTGCTATTTGTAAATATCCATGAAGTGTAATAACTATTTTAGAAATATATTGATTGATGGATTTACAATCCCGAAAAATGATTTGAGATTACCCAGCAAACATTTTATAGCGCAATTTCATTGGATCTATATAGATATTTCGAACAGTTCACTGTAGTTTTGCTTATCGGTTAACTAGTGGATCATAAGTAACAGCCGCCAAAAGTGACTAGCCGATAAATAGCCTCTAATATCGTGTCTGAAAGTTATCGGCTGGCCATTTATAACTAATGGTTCACTAAGTAAGCGATGAGCAAAACTCCAATGAACCGCTCAAAATGCCAATTGGTCAAAATACTTCCACTGCAAATCCACTTATACAATGTTTGCTGGGTTTTTCAGAGATTTTGGGATCAACAGTTTGTAAAAGATCCCAGCGTTGCTATTTCTTTAGATACAACCTCCTACTTAAAAATGTTATCACTTTCATTTATAAAATATTTAATCCAAAACTGAAGGACCAAGTAAAAGTTAAATTGAATTGATTGTGATTTACCGTGATTTTTGAATAAATTGAACCGTGATAAATTTACCGTGATAGTTGAATAAATTGAACTTCAAATTGATTAACATAAATTTAAAAGATCACAAATCAATTTTCATACAATCTTGCTGCTTTCCTTTTCAATCCTGCAAAGAATTAAGTTGGAAGATTATAATTTCTTTTCTATGTAACGTTAACTCTAAATTAAGATATAAGCTTTGCTTATATCAATGATTCTAACAAAGACTTCACAAAGAATTTACAATACTAATATTAGCTTAGGATCTAACCCACCAAACACACTACATTGGGCCAGTTAGAACAACGTCAACCCAACGTTTCTGACGCTTTTCAGACGTCAGGCCAACATGTGCTTGTTATCAGGGAAGTAAGTATATTTGTAAAGTTGATATGTCTGTTCTCCACTCTTTAAGTTGAACCAACTTCAATTTCAATTTTCACAACAAAATTACTTTATATTTCGATAAAAAGCTTAGATAAAAATCCTACGAATGATATTAATTTTGATAGAAATTATTATAGATATAATATTTTGATAGAATTTTAATAGAAATTAAATTTTTTCAATTAAAAGTGAATGCTTATCTTTATAACAATAATAAACCACGTGAGTTTAAATAACCTTTATTATTAAAGCAAAGTACACATAGGCATTGGAAAAACTAATAATAACTTTAAATTATGGCATGCGAACATTAACAGTCACAGTTCAATTTTTAACTTAGCAAACTTACTTGATTATCATGCTTAAGCAATTTCGCAAAACTTATCAGCTGATTCCAACTAATTAAACGCCCACCTTACAAACGCTCACCTTTCAAACGCCCATGTCCATCTATTTATAAAACACTTAACCCTATATTAAACAATTTGTTTAAACAATGGTAATGATTTTTTTTTTAATTTAGGATATTAAATCAAAAAGTCTAATTTAAACTCAAATTAAATAATAGTTTTATAATGAGAATGTAAAGTATAATAAATAGTATAAAGTAATAGTATATAAATATTTAGTACAAGAAAAACATAGAAAACAAGTATAAACCGTGTTAAATATGGACTAAAATTGTGTAATTTCGTCGTTTTTTTTTAATTTTTTAAATTTGCTGCGTCATATGTAGGATCATATTTCACAAACAGTCTTTCACTTACTGAATTCTTTATAATTTAAAAATAAAAATAGATAGGAATTCTGGAGTATTAAATCTATTTTGAATAATTTATTTTTAAACAAACTTTGTTTTTGTTCCAATTTTTAGTGTTAGCCTAATAAAATAAATTTTGAAAAATTTATTTAAAAAATTTAATAAATATAAATTAAAATTTATTATTTAAAACCTTTTTTTTTCTAAATTAAAATTTTTTTTTAAAGATTTAAAATCGAAAGCTACAAAAATACTTTTTTTAAATCATGTCATAAAAGTTTATATTAAAACATTTTTTAAAATATAATTTCAAAAACTAATTTACGTTTTTTTATAAATATTATTTAGACATATGTAATTTGTGTCTATGTTTTGATAACATATAAAGGGTTATAATCTGCAGTTTACATGTCAACTTATAATAAAATTCAGCCAATAGGCGCCACCAAATTATTTGCTAAAGTTCAATGTCAACGTTTATGTAGATGTAAATTGTTTTTTGTTTTCTTATGCGTAATATTACATAGTTTAAAGCATCTTATTTTCACAATGTGTAATGAGTTATACAATAATTCTAAAAAGGATAAAAACGAGCATAACTAGTTTAGATAACAAATTTTTAACTTTTTATTAATGACCTCTCATTATAACTATGAAAAAAAAGTTTAATAACGATGTTTCTGCACCACGAATGCAAAGTGCCAGCATAGGTTTGGATTGATTAGTAATAATTTCTGTTCATAAAGTACTTAACTATATAAGTTGATATAACTATATATGTCGACTTTTTACAATAAATAAAAGTTTCATAATTTGTTCTCACAATTTCACACAATAAAGTGTAAAAAACAGAACATTTAAAAGACTAATTGAATTATTAAAATGCAAGAGTTGACTACGGAAAAAAATTATTACTTTAAAAATTACGATTTTAAAATCGAGCACAAAAAGAATACCTTATGCTATGGCATATAACTATATTCAACTATATATTATCAGTGCAGTGACTAGTGGGTTGTAGACCCTCCCCCCCCCCCCCCAAATAAAATAAAAAAACTAGCCATTAAGGCCCCAAAATCTTAATATATTTCCAGGTATTATCAAAATAAAAAAATTAAAAAAAAACTTAAATTTGCAAAAAGGGCCCCTAAGACTGCTGGGCTTCCCCAATTGGGGCGTGTCGGGGAGCTTAGTCACGGCTCTGTATATTATTTTCGCTATATCATATAAGTCGTCTTTGTACGATCCAGAAAAGTTGGATTTTATATAGCTGATATTATTATACTCAATTAAAATCGTAGGTGCAAAAAATTATACATATGGTTACCAGTTATAAACCTGTTTTATTATAAGATGTTTATCATGTGACATTTTACTTGTGAATATTTTATGTTATATATAAAGTATTATTTATTAAGTTGTCTCAAATAAGTTTAGTAAATACTAGTGTAAACAATACTTTTTGCTAAAATATATAAATTTCAAAATAATGTATATAATTTTTTTTCACAACGATGATGAACCAAAGAATTTTTAGAATCATTCAAGGCAAATTAATGTGAAAAATCATATAGCTGCTCTTTAAGTGATATTTGTATTTATACAGGGGTCAAAAAAGATTCCAAACTTCAGCGTCCTTTCGACCGTTTTCGAGACCTTCCCCTCCCCGAGGAGGGCTAGCAACTGTTGTACATTTTGTCAAAAAAGTATGACCCAACCTAAAACAGTTCAAAGGGCACCAAAGTCTAACATCTTTTTTGACCTAGTGTATAAAACCATTATTAAATTTTATAAATAATTTTATAAATATTAAAAGTTTATCTTGTTTATATAAATAAAATATAAGAAATAATATTTATATTTTATAATCAAAAATAAAATATAAGAAATAAAAGTATAAGGTGCATGCAAACATTGTACAACATTGTTTTTATATAAAAAATAGTTTTATATTAAACAATTTTTTTAAACTAAACAAACCTATGACATATCATTGCAATGATGTTTAAGAAGTTTGGTTACATGTAATACATGTAATCAAATGTGGAATACATGTGCCAATGCACATGTATTCAGCAGCTTATCTTTGGCACATGTTTGGCATCACAACATGTTTGGTACATGTTTGTGCATGTTTTCATTTTATTTGTTTTAAATTTTAAAACTGAAATATAAATAATGCTAGTAAGTGGCGTTAAATGGTATATAATATTGAATCTATGTTATCATCATCAAGTTATCATAATGTATTTTCTTAGTATAATTCTATACTGAGAAAATACATTTTGACACCAAACCACATATTAATAAGTCTACCATTTCTAAATATTATCAACGCAATATTTATAATACAGAATTTTAAACTTTTTCCTTTCAATTAATTAATGCATAATTAATTAATTAATGCATAATTATAGAATAATTAATGCAGCACAAAACTTAACTTTTATTTTTTTTTTTATGCTCGTTTACATTTGTCGTATTTTACAAACAAACAAACAAGGCATCTGAAAGAAGATCATAATGATCTTATCATCAGAACCTTTTACAGCTTAAGACATTTTACAGCAAAACAAAAGTGAATAAAAAAATTTCAATAAACAGTGTAAATAAATCTGATGATGCTATATAAATAAAATAAAATTTCGTGTAAATAAATCTGACGTTACTATATATAGAATCTATATCTTTTATATATAAGATAAAAATAAAAATTAAAACGTTTCATAAAGCGTATTTTACAATAAAATAAAAGTTCTAAACAAAGATTACAAAAGTATCAATTAGAAGTACTTGACTACGTCATTAATAGATAAAATAAAATTTTTCAGTTTATATTTGAAAGTGGGATAAGTGTGAAATATATCAAAATTTGACAAAACAATCTTATTCCAAAGATACGGTGCGCGACAAGCAATACAAAACTTATTAAACTTGGTTCGATAAAAAGGTTCATACATGAGAAAATTATTTCTAAGTGTTTATTGGTTTTTCACAAAAGAGATCTTTAAAGACAGATAGGGATAAGTCATTATTCCACAAATACGTAAAGCATAAGACATTAAACACATTAAGCTCATATATATTGAGAATTTTCATTTCAATAAAAAAAGGTTTGGAATGAGTGTATCGATCCACAAAATTAATTAAACGGATCGCATGCTTCTGACGGCGGTAAAGACATTGTAACTTTTTTCTGTGCTTCCCCATACAATATTTGCATAATTTAAATAACTATGTATAAAGGAGTAGTAGAGTTGGGTTAAACTTTTTTTACTTAAACATGTTCTGGATTTATATAAAATTCCAATACTTTTGGAAATTTTTGTGCTAATATAGTCAATAGGTGCTTTCCATGTGATGTTTTCATCAAGAAAAACACCCAAAAACTTTGTGACATAGTGTCTTTTTATCTCAGTATCATCAATAATAATTTTGGGCAAATTTGGGGGTAAATAAGCTTTTTTTGAGACAGGATGGAACAGAATCCATTTTGTTTTGTTACTGTTTAGAGTTAGTATATTGCATTTGAACCACTTAGATATATTTTTAAGTTGCTCGTTCATGCTAGAGAAGAGTTTGTAAATATCATTATTGGAAAGAAATAAGTTGGTATCATCAGCAAACATGATACTCATTAAATTTGAGGCTTTATTTAGGTCGTTTATATAAATCAAGAACAACAGTGGTCCCAAAATGGAGCCTTGGGGAACGCCACATGAAATATTTAGAAACTCATTAGAATAATTATTATTACTAAAAACAAACTGTTTACGGTTTGATAAATAACTTCTGAACCATTTTATGACTTTGTAATTTACTCCATAGTATTTCAGTTTTTGTATTGTAAGTTTAATGATCGACAGTATCGAATGCTTTCGATATGTCGATGAAAACACCTAAGGTATATTTAGATTTTTCAAAAGAATTTGAAATTTCACGTACAAATTGGATAATTACATGTTCCGTAGAATTGTTTATTTTAAAACCAAATTGGTTGACGTATAACAAATTATTAGAAAGAAAATAATTGTATAGTCTATTGTACATAATGCGTTCTAGTATTTTTGAAAATGTGCAGAGGACGGAAACAGGACGATAATTACTGATATTTTTTTGATCTCCCTCTTTTAAAATAGGGGTAACTTTTGCAATTTTTAATCGGTTAGGAAATACTCCTTGATGGATAGACGCTCCATGTACTTTAAAAAGAATATCTTTTAATTGTTCAAAACATTCTATAACTATATTACCGTTTATGTCATCTGCTCCGCTTGCTTTGTTTTTTTTAAGTAATTTGAATGCTCTTTCAAATTCTTGAAAAGATAGTTTTGAATATAATTCGTTGGAACCATTGCAATTATCCATCTGTACTAGAAAATCGTTAAATTTTGCTTTGGTAAAAGGAATTTTATTTGCTAGTTTAGGACCGATGTCAATAAAAAAATTGTTAAACTCATGAGCTATATCTCTTGGATCACATATACGTTCGTTATCAACAATAATCATCTGGGGGAGAGAACCTGAGCATTTCTTTTGTTTACCACAAATTTTGTTCATTACTTGCCAAATGCGTCTAGAGTTATTTTTGAATTTATCTAGGAGTTTTGAGTAGTAATTTTTTTTCAAGTTTTTACGAACTTTTTCAAATAGATATTTGTAATCTTTATATATTTTCTCATTTGAAGATGATTTTGTTTTGAGATATTTTATATACAGCGTCTGTTTTATCTTGGATGATTTTTTAAATCCTTTTGTTACCCAAGGATTGTTTATATTTTTTGGAGTTATTGTTCTTTCAATAATAGGGAAGTTTGCATCATATACGGAGTAAAAGGTTTCAAAAAAATTATCGTAAATTTTCTCTGCATTGTCATTGAAGTTAATATGCTTCCAGTGCAGTAACGATGATTAGTTTTTAAACTGGTTTATATTAGTATCGTTAAAAGTGCGTGTTTTAATTTTGATTTATTTATTTTTACTTTCATATTTTGAATTAAGTGTAAAAAATATTGGAAAATGGTCAGTAACATCAGATTTTAGGATACCCGTTTGAATATCATTGTTGAATATATCTGTTGTATTGATATTATCAATCAAAGATGCCGAGTTTTTTGTAACTCTGGTCGGCCTATTTATTAAAGGAATTGCACCCGTTTCAAAAAAGTTTTTAATTTTGTTAACTTCATTATACAGAAGATTATATTTACTACAGAAGACTACATTATATTTACTACAGAAGACTACATTATATTTACTACAGAAGATTATATTTACTACAGAAGATTATATATACTACATTATACTTTTTTTTTTCTTTAATACCTTTTCTAAAAAATACTTTGTTCAAAAAAAATGCTCAAGTTCTCGCTCACGCCGTCAGGTGGTCGATAACAACAGCTTAATAAAATGTTTTATGATTGATAGTTTATAATTTATATAGTTAAAACTTTTTTATCGCCGTCAGAAGCACTTAAATCATTCCTAACGTAATAAAAAATATTTTCATTCACATAAATAAGGACTCCTCCGCCGCGTTTATTTACTTGTCTTTTGAGCGAAATTAATTTAAAACGTGGAATATTAAAATTAGAATTATTATCTAAGTCATTCGAAATCCACGTTTCAGTTTAACAAACTATATTAAAACGATTTTTTGTTTCATCTAACAAGTTAAGAAGTTTTTCAAAATTGATGTTAAGACTTCGAATATTTGCGTGTAGAATTCTAATTTTATTTAAATTTTTGTCATAAACATTTTTAAAAAGAAACCCTTCTAATTCGCATGAATAGTGATATAAGCAATCCGAGCAATTTTTTATATTAGGGTTTATATTTTCATCAGAATTCAATTCAGTAAAATTAAATCTTATAAATTCAAAATCACTTATTCCAGCCATTTTTATTATTTTTTTTAATTTATCAGATCATTCATTTTAAAAAAGTTTCTTTTTAAAATTTAGTGTAAGGGATAGGGTTTCTAAATTCTCTGCATAAAATTCTATCATATTTAATAATAGCATACTTACCTTCAAACTTAACTTGATTATTGAACTTGAAAAAATAGACTTGAAGAAAGTAAAAACATATTTGATGCTAGAAATTTTTTTCTGACATCTTAAAGAATGTTAATGTCCCTTTCAAAAGAATTAAAACTTAGTTCACTTGCGATTGTTTTTGGAGGACCAGGAGGAACATCTTAATATTGTGCTTATAAAGCTAAAACGAAGTCCATTAAATAAAGATATTGCTTCTCTGCATATATATAATATATATATATATATATATATATATATATATATATATATATATATATATATATATATATTTATAACAAAATTTAACAAAAATTTTTCTCATTTTACACTGTGTTTCATCAATAAAGACTCATCAGAAATCTTTCTGATGATTTCTGAAAAGTGCAAAAGATCAAAATTAAAACGTCAGATTTACCTTTTGCTGAACAATTACATCAACTACAGCTGGCCAAGTTGCTGGACATTGGAGCAAAAAACTGAGTTTTGTTCCAAAAACGAATGGCTCTGTATTTGACAAAAAAAGCTCGGGGTCAGCTGAAAAATGTCATATCTGTAAAACGTAAATACATTTTTTAGTTTCTGAGACCAGTTTAACGTCTGACTCTTCATAGTCAACTAGTTGGTATAATGATGCAGTAAACAGTTTACAACAGCCCTGTGCCAGCTTTACTATTGCATTTAGCATAAAGAACTTCGCCATAAGACTGTCTTAGGTGTCTACTATTACTATTTACGTTTCACAGACGCTACAACATTACACTTTGTAATAAAAAAATTAATGGATGTTTTTTCGCTTTTACATACATTTGCTTTGAAACATACATTTTTACCTAATTTTCTTTAAATAAGTAATAGCAAAGAGTTTGATGCTTTTTGGCTCTTCTTTTACAATAATCTACTAATATAGTCCTATTAACGAGATAATCCTTGATAAATTTGTGAATTATATTCGGCTAAAATGAAATATCTCTAGTCCAAATTGAAATACTGTTTATAGATTCCTCTTCATTGACAGCAACGAGTTCTTCATGATTAAGTTCTTGAAAAATAGCTTTAAATATCAAGCATGAGCTCTAAGAAAAATGGTTTTATTTTCTAAATAGTACTCATCACTATAATAATATCTACTTCAAAAAAACTTTATTTGGATTGTTTAGATTTAAATGAATACATCTACCACAAATCATCGATTATTGGGAAAGCTCTATTCCCAGCAAACATGCTATAGCGGGTTTTCAGTGGACCTATAGAGGCATTTTGAGCGGACCGCTGTAGTTTTGCTCATCGGTTACTTAATGGACTTTTAGTGGCGGCCACCAAAAGGGGCTCGCCGATGACGAGCCAATATTAAAATGTTAGAAAGTTATCGGCTAGCCTCAATAAATTTCTAAAAAATGCCTATATAGGTCCACTGCAAGTTCATTAAAACAATGTTTGCTGGGTTGCTTCATTTTTGACAAAAAAAAAAATACAGGTGAGTTCCGGCCACTTTTGAAAAAAAACACTGTATATATATATATATATATATATATATATATATATATATATATATATATATATATATATATATATATATATATATATATATATATATATATATAATAGATTTATATATATGCTAGAATTGCCGATCTGAATTTTGGCCATGTTGTGGAGCAATAAAGAATAACCTACAAAAAGACTATTTGCATTATTGATTGTACTGAAGTTTTTATTGTAAGAAACAATTTTAAATTTACGATACCAAATTTGGTTCAGTTATAAACATATTGATATCATTAAATTTGTAACTGGTATATAATAAAAAACAGTAATTAGTTTGCTAAGGAAACTATTATTATCAGCTGGCTGGAGTGGTTGTGTATCAGACAGATTACTACCTAGTGGCTATACACTTGCTAACCATATTTATTAATTTGCTGAATAAAGTCTTCTATACCAGCTTGATTTTGAACTTACTACTAATCCACTACACCGAGGAGATATTAAAAATGCTATTGGGGCACCATTAAAAATCATAGCGTTTTACAAAAGACTACAATTATCTGGACTCAAAATCTAGACAGCTTTCTAAAATACGTAGTATTCATGAATGGAGAAATTTATAAAATGTTTCCTAAGAATGCCTTTGATCATTGAAGATACTTCCTTTCCTGATTATATACTTTACAACAACAAGAAGGCCTACTCAAACGTTGAAAAGTCATTATTTCTCAACAAATTCTTTAGTACATTCAAATCTAATTCCGAATGCGTACTTAATGATTCTTATAAATTTATTAACAATCTTTTCAATAATTTTAAAAAAGATTAAAAAAAAAATTACATTTCTCATTTCTTCCTATTAATAAGTTCATTATTCAGATATTCCAACGAAAATTATTAAAAACTTAATGATTCAATCACCGATCAATTAATGATTATATTCAACAAATGTCTAGAAACAGAGAGTATTCCAAATGAATTTAAAATTGGTAGTTTTAAGCCACTTTATGAACAAAAAGATGAAATTCACGATATCAGTAGTTAGCGAAATATTACTATAGTATCTCCACTAACAAAAGTGTTTGAACGAATAATTGCTAAAAGGGTAACTGCATACTTTGAACAAAATGATTTGTTCAATGATGACCAGCACGGTTTCAGATGCAATCATTCATTTGAAACTGCATTACATGTTCTTATCTCTAAAGTGAAGCTAAGAAACTCTTTACATTATTAATATTCATTGATTCAGAAAAGCTTTTGACTTAGTAGATTCTAAATTACTGATTTTCAAGCTAAAACATTATGATTTTTCAACTGATGCTTTGAACTTAATAAGCAGCTATTTTCATTATAGAAAAATCTTTACAAAAGTTAAAGATGCATATTCTAATAAAGAACAAGTTAATATCGGTATACCACATGGTTCCATTTTAGGACCTCTTTTTTTTTTAATTTTCATCATTGATCTACCTCAATATTTGACATTATTTGAATCAACATTATTTGCAGATGACACAACACTTATGACAAGTGATACCAATATAAACCATCTAATAACAAAAACTCAGCATATAATAATTTTATTAAGTGGTGCTATGCTAATAAACTCAACATCAATTGGGATAAAACTAAAGCAATGATTTTAACAAATAAGCATACATCTTAAATAATATTGCCAACATCAATCATGTTATGTGATAAGTTCAAAATTGAAATAGTAAATAAATTTTCTTTTGTTATAAACAGTAAATTACATTTTACCGAACACATAAAAGAGATAAAAGCAAAAGCATACAAAAGTTATTCTCAATAACTAACATATTTAGTCTAGCCTTCAAAATTCGTTTAAAATTCTTTAAAAAAGTCATTCTACCTAACTTTGATTACTGCTCAAGTCTTATAATTTACTACACGAAAAAAGAAATACAAAGCTTTAGCAATGCATACTATATGATTTTATTTTTACTACTCAAAATTACTATTCAGGACAAAGATACATTTCAAATCAATCAACAACTTAAGGCATACAACCAACAAAGTTTTCATCACCAATTTTTATGCAGAGCACTAAAACTATGCAATAAAATAATTTATTACAAGGAACCGATGAACTTATTCAAACAATTTGATTTTATTAACGTTGATAACATCAATTACAACACTCGAAATAAAAACTTTTTAAACTTCAAAGTGTCTAACAAACGCGATAAACAGTCATTTAAGTCTTTTTTAAGCAATATAATCAAGAAGCATTGTAATGGCAATATCAAATTTGCACCATAAGAATTTAGTGGTTTATATTTACTGAACATCATCAACTCAATTATAGCACGTACAACTATCAACAACATTAGGTTTGATGTCAATATAAACAGAATAAATAACTATATTGACTTTTATGTAAACGAAAAAAAAAAAAAAAAAATAGAAAGACGAGACATTTTGAAATTTTTTAAAATCTTTAATTTTGTATTTACAATAGTTTATTATACTTCTTGTGTCTTATATTAAAAACACTTTTATTCACCAGCAATGGTAAAAGACATATAGTCCATAAAATAAAAGTAAAAAATATATATGACTGGTTTAACATATATATATATATATATATATATATATATATATATATATATATATATATATATATATATATATATATATATATATATATATATATATATATATATATATATATACATATATATATATATATATATATATATATATATATATATATATATATATATATATATATATATATATATATATATATATAATTAATTAGTAAAAAACACTTATCTAACTTTTATCTTCGACTCGGAGTTTCACCATCGCTGGATCATCAGGAAGAGTCCTCTTCCTGATGATCCAGCGATGGTGAAACTCCGAGTCGAAGATAAAAGTTAGATAAGTGTTTTTTACTAATTAATTATTGCTCTGTTCTTTAAGAACATTGAGCACTCTATTTGTAAAATACACTAACATAATTTACATATATATATATATATATATATATATATATATATATATATATATATATATATATATATATATATATATATATATATATATATATATATATATATATATATATGTACATACATCTATATATATATATATATATATATATATATATATATATATATATATATATATATATATATATATATATATATATATATATATATATATATATATATATACATATATATATAGGAACCCCACACAACATGCTGCTTAAAAAAATTTTGACGCGCCCTAATGTTCAAGTTTTTGCGACACTTAGAACATATATATATTGTAAAATCTTCAATTAATGTTTTATTAATTCTTACATAGTACTGTTTACTTTATATAGAGACTTTGTATTAATTCAAAAATAATCTGTTCAAACTATCTCATTTTTCACAAATATATTATGTAATGCAAACACAAACAAACAAAAGACTTATGTACTAATGTATTCTAGCAGTTTAAAATAATAAAAAATATGACTTTAAATCCAACAGATTCTTTGATGCATTCTTACAAAAATGTGACATTTTTGCAGTAAAAATTATTTCAGTTGCTACTTATTATATATGTCTTGAATAAAAAACAGTTATACAGTTGTTGAGTTTTGTACTGTATTTAAGATGTTTTGTATCTCTTTTGTAGGCACCAGATTTCCATAGTATTATGAAATCAGATTTTCAAAGCATAATGAAATCGGAATGAACGGATTCTGATGATTGTTCACTATAAAAGCCAAGTTATTTTGAATAACTCTTTTGAACATTTAAAGGTTTATTTAGCCGGCAAATGTCATGCTTTTTGGCCTGATTTTAAGGCGATACTTATGCTACATGTTCTTTAATTATTCCAAGTATAAATTAAATATTTAATTATTCCAAGTATATAGTACCTTGAGGAGCAACTAAATAAGAAAAAAAAAGTGAAACCCCTCCATTAATTATGCTTTTAAAATTGCATTTATTAGAATCTTTAAAAACTTATTTAGAGAACAATACGTTTTTATTATGTGCCACTTTTTTGGATCCAAACTATAAAAGTTTTCAATTCTTTGAAAAGTATGAGAAAAAAAAAATATTTAAAATTTTTTGTCGGATTTTTACCTGACAAAAAAAGTTTGTGAAAGAATTCCAGTTAAAAAGGTGACAATCAAATCAAAAAGACTTAAGTTATCATTTGACGATGAAGATGATGATTCAGGAAATGATAGTGACAAAATAATAAGTTTAGATTTAAGAATAGAATTTAGTGGTTATATTAAATTGTCAGTACATGATGAAAATGTTTTACACTTTTGGCATCAAAATTAACATGTGTTTCCTATATTGTATTGTACTTCAACAATGATTTTATGTACACCTGCTACCGGTGCACCCAGTGAGCGCCTATTCTCTGACGCATTAAATAATTTGTATGCAAAGCGAAACAGAATGACAACTGAATGTTTTCAAATGTTGATGTTTTTGTACGAAAATTTGGAATTTTTTAATTTAGTTTAAATTTATTAAATGTAGTACGGAAGTTTTTTCTAGTAATATTTATTCTTTAATTCATTTTATTGATATAACTCTTTTGTGTTATAAACTGTTATAAACTCTTTTGTGTTGTAAATCTTTACAGTCGCGTTGCGAGGAGAGGTGACAAAGGGGCAATTGTCTGGGGCTTGAAGACTTAAATGGGCGCCAAAGATAAGCAAACAAAAAAAAAAAAACTATTTTACATAAAAATATTTTTTTAAATTTGTTGTAAAAAATTTTTTTATTTATTTTACCCTGTGCGCAAAAATCCTCGCTACGCCACTGCATCTTTATATTATATCCAAAAAAGAATAGGGCGAGTTTAGATGAGCAATTTTTAGTAAATCTAAGACATCTCATGAGTGGTGCGTCAGATTTACAGAATTCTTTCACTATTAGAAAGATTATTTAACCTGGGACCGATGCTATAAACAATGCAACGAATTTGTCGAAAAAAGTTTTTCTTAGTTTTTTTAATTTATTTTTTTTAACTTTAAAAGTTAATTATTTTAACGTAAAAAAATGCGTCAACACGCAATTTTCTCGTTGTTTGAGTAATAATTTGGTCATTGCTACGTAATAAGCTATGTACATAAACGAAGGGAAAAAATACGTCGCTATAATGACGAAATAATACTTCATTAAAAATCAACTCTAGGCAACTTCTAGACATAGAGCAAACTACAAATATTTATATGTTCATTTTGATGTCAAAAAAAGGATGTTTTGCAAAAAAACAAGATGATCGGATCCTGGAAACAAAATAAAAATAAAAATGTAGGCCAATTTGCATGAAACGTGTAAAAATCATTATTAGACAACAGGCGGACATCCGCAGATTATAAATCAAACTTATATTATTAATCTACATGTTGGACTCGAATTATTGAACCACCATAGACCGCAAAAGTATTCAACTATATAAGTGAAATTTTAACTAAAAAAAGTACTTTAAATATATCATCATTTGAAATCAATTTATTTGACATCCTACGTTTGAAATAGTGTTGCAATAACTCATTTGAAAGATAATGTAGGAATTAATTTAACTTTACAATAAAAGGAGAGGTTTTAAAATCATTAACTATTTTATGCTTCTTTGTAACACAAAAAATAATCTCGAATTTTTTTGAAAAAAAAAATTGATTTAAATCAACAGCTTAAAATGCAAACCTAAAATAAATATAAAAATATATATACATTTTATAAAAGCTTCATCTTTAAGATAGATAATGGTGTGATTAAATGCCATGTTTGAATTTTTTTTTTTTTACTTTTGTCCACCACATGGCCAGGGTTGCCAGATTCTTTTCTGTTTGCGGTAGCCATATACTTAGGTCGTTAGGAAAGTTTGTAAAACTCCCCTACTAAAAAAAAAAAAGTTGTTTTTTTAAATTTTATTTTATCAAATGTTCAAAATAATGTCCATCGTTATCTATACAAAGTTGCATCCTTTCAAGCCATTTGTCAAACGTTTTTTTATACTTTTCTTTGGGTATACTTTAAAGTAGCTTCGTTATGCGAGTTTTTTGACTTTCGACGTCAGTATCGTCATCAAGATTTTTTATATCAAGTTGAATAACCAATAATCGGATGGAGCTAAGTCTGGTGAGTATGGTGGATGGCGAATTATTGTAATTCCAGCTTGGTTTAGACAATTTGTGACGGTTTCAGTCACATGGGGTCGAGCGTTATCATGGAGAAATTTGAAATTTTGAGTGCCTGTTTTACGTCTTTGCTTATTTATTTCGCATATAAGAGGTTTCAAACAATTTTTTGTATAATATTCGCTAGTAATGGTGTCTCCCTTTTCAACATAACCCAAATGAACAACACCTGTTGGTTTGAAGAAGATGTAGAACATGTTTTTCGGCTGAAACCTGTCGCATCTTACTATAGTTCTTGGACTTTCACCTTCACCGACCCAACTAGCATTAGCCGACTTGTGTCCAACTTGTATCAAATTAAACCACGACTCATCCCCTGTAATAACATCACATAGTCTCCATTGGCCGTTTCTGAAAAGGGCTAAATTTTTCTTCCATGCCTCAACTCTATTCTTGCAAATTTGATCGGTTAACTCGTGGGGTATCCAATGTGATGTTAGTTTTCTTTTTTTAAGTGCGTTGTGAATGATTTCGTTGATTGTAAAACAATTAATCGATGTCAGGGCTTCGATTATATCATGTGTGGCATGCGGATTTTCTTTAATAATGGCTCGCAAACGTTCAATATTCTCAGCTGTATACGTGGTTCGAGGGTGCCCTGAGCGAGGATCATCTTCGAGACTCTCTCTACCATCTTTAAACAAAGTAGCCCACTTGGCAACTGTACTATATTTTGGAGCTCGGTTACCATGAACTAAAACCAACTCATCGGATATGGCTTGCGCTGAAACTCCAAGTAGAGCACGGGTTTTAATATATGCTCGATATTCAAATTTTTCCATTTTAAATTTTTTTTTTTTAACGTATATAATAAAATCTAAATAACTTTTTTAATAAACATTCAAAATATTTCAACAAGTACTTAAAATGTTCATAATTAAACACAGTTAAAAATGATATATAAATATTTAATTATTTCCTGTCTCATTGTATCTTTACAGATGAAGTTCTACTAACTTTCCTAACGACCTAAGTACATAATGAAGCGAGCGTTAAAACAATAAGGATCGCTTTAAAAGGCTACAAGTAAAAGAGCCTTACATCAGAAATACCAGAAATTATGTGGATTACCTTAATTTACCATTTAATCTTCTACAGCAGCTTTAAAGAGTTTTGCGCATGCGCATAAGAGATATTGCGTTTTTATGTATTTTTTGGACCCCAAAAAAATTGTTACCGCATTAACTTATGCATTCCAAAGAACTTTGTTCGTTTTAGAACTTTTTTCAAAGTTCGTAAAACGCATCCTTTGTTATTTATTTCTTTACTGGTTCTTAATAGATTAAAAATGACGTAGTTTGTGTAAAAAGTAGCCGGAATATTCGATTGGGGCTAAAAGTTGTGATCATTTAAGTGAAAACGACTTTGATAAAAATATTAACGCTATCATATTTTAACGGAAACTAACGTGACATTACTGTTAAACTTTCGCATAGAGGTGTGCAATTGAAAATAATAGTTTCAATTTTAAAAAAAGAAACCCTTTTTTTTATAGATATTTATTCCAAATAATAAATAGTAATTTTTTGACATTAATGAATATATAAATAAAACTTATGATAATTTTTTTTCTAACAAAAAAAAACAAGTACTTTAAAACAGAGATAAACAATCAAGGTCGATGTGTTTCGAAGTCGAAGTCGAAGCTTCGACGTCGCTAAAAGTCGTGTGTGAACGTGTTTCGAAATCGTAAAAAGTTGTATGAAATTTAATTTGACGGTTTTCAAAATCATATTAGTTTAAATAAAGTATATTTTTGCGGGTTTTAAAATCGTAAAAAGTTGTGTAAATTCGAAAATGGCGTGTTTTAAAATTGTTTAAAATTTCTAAAGGCTTTCAAACTTGTATGTGGCTGTACTAGTACTATTATGCTCTTCCCTTCTATTCTCATAGGCTCTTACTCTATCTCTTAGATTTGAAAAAAATCACAGTCGATGAGATGCTACCTATGTTCAGGTTCAAAGACACCGATATAAAGTAAAGTGAAGTGATTATTGGTTGGGTATATGCTAGCAATCTCTGTCCTTCTAAGTTCTAATTTCTTAATAATAAAAATTTGAAGTATACACTACAGTAACATTACAGAAATAAAGAATATACAAAAGATATGTAAACCCTTTGCATTTATTTAATAATAATTCTAGATTTCAAAAATCCAATTTCTTAAACATGCAAAAAAATTATTTGCATATTATCGGTTATCTAATCTAAAATACTCCTAGCATGCTACCCTAGTAAAGAATATTTAGTTGTCCGCTTCCAGTCTTTCATTCTCATTTTTTTGTGCTATTTCCTGGCTTTGGGAGCCCAAATGATGTCTGTCTTGCCTTTCCAGTTCAACAACAACAACAATAACAACAACAAGATATTTATTTTCCTAAAAATTTACAATAAAATTACAATAATATATTATTGATAATAATAATAATAATAAAAATAATAACCAGAATTTCTATAATATTATAAATAATAAAATCAAAATATAATTATAACAATACTGGAGATTTCATTTTTAATGAGACGGTATCATCATCATCATCCTAGTCTGAGTCATCACCATCATCATTTTGATCTATGTCTGGAGCAGGTCTAGCAGCCATTTGCTCTTCCATGGAGCAGTATTCCCAAACAGGTACTAAGGAGTTTAACAAATCGAAGTTCTCGTTGATGAAGACCAACTTCTCAGTGGTTTTTGAATACAACCTGCATCTCATTTCGTGGATTACTTGTCCAGCTTTACAAAAGACCCGCTCACTTGAGGCACTTGAGGCTGGCAGGCAATAATACTCTCGTGCTAGTACTGCCAAGATGGGCATCTCTCTGCGATGTGTCCTCCACCAGTTAAGGACATCAACCTTCGAATCTATCAAAGTTGTTTCTCTGAATTTTGCCCACTCAACGGTAATCGGAGGACTCTCAGCTGTAGCATTTGTCTGCCTGAATTGACTGGACACAGTCTAAAAGGAATGAAAGGAAGTTAAACGTTTTGTAAACTTTGTATAACTTCGCTTTCTTTAATCTCAAATTGATTCAATTCAAATAATTTTTAAAAAGTTTAATTTTAACCGTCCCCTTTTGCCCCCGTATGACATCGTATCCTCAAATTAAAATTTTTATAACTTTGTTTGTTCGATTGCATTAAGATTTATAGAAGTATACTTAACTAGTTTTAAAGAAATTTATTTTATATTATACTTAATGGGTATTACCTTTGCTGCTGCCTTCCAGAATTCAGTCTCGCCATCATCTTCAAGAAACTCATGGGTGATCTCATCTGAGACATAGATTGTACCTTGATGGTTTGACATACAGTCTGCTGTTGTAGGATGACTGGCTTTTAACTTGTCAAAAATTTCATCCCTTACACCATAAGCGTGCAGTTGTTGGCCTTTCAAGAAGGGGTGTAGCAGGCAGCCTACAACAGCATAAGGTATGATGTTACATCCTCCTCTTGGGAATTGTTTCTCGAGTTCTACAATGAGCTCAACCATGAAAGGACCTACTCCAATGACACTGTTCTTTCTAATTTCTTTGAACCTCAGAGAAGCACACCTATTCATAACATGAACAATGGCTGTCAGTGCACTATCCATTGTAATTTTCTTATCACTCCACATTGACTCAGAGATGATTTAACATGTGGTCAGGAGTTGCAGAATGGTTGCAACCAGCTCAAATTGTTTATCCGTAGGAATGGGTGTGGTCCATTCTTTTTTGTCAGCCCGGAGAGCACACAGTACACTTCGGAGATGGACATTGAATCAACTTCGGATACCTTTTTTTACATCAATAATAAATCATATAAATTTGACATGAAGTCGTAAAACTTCGCTACATCGCATCGTAACATCAACTATTTAACAAACTTACCAACTGTTTCCAATTAATCTTCTGCCTCTTCAATTTTGTCCTCCTTGGCAGCTTCTGCCTCATCTCTTATCTTTTGATTCTGACACATTTTGATGTACTTATCCTTATGGTTGGTTCGCAGGTGACCACTCAGGGTCGATGTTGACCCAGAATTCATTTTTAGGTCTTTCTTGCCGATATTGCACACACCATAGGTCTTATCTCCCCTGTATTCCTTCAGGAAGTACAGCCAAACCAGCGAGCGATGAGTCTTTGGCATATTTGTTTGATGTTTTACAATGTTTAAATCGTGTTAAATAACATGCACAAAGTTATAAGGTTTTCAAATTTGTTAAATATAATGTAAACAAATTTATACAATTTTCATAACCGTAAAATTTTGATTTACAACTTTTTGCGGCTTCAAACATTTTTTTAATTAAGTTTTAACAACTTTTAAAGGTTTTCAAAGTCGATTAAAAGTTAAAGCTACAACTTTTTACGGCTTTCTTACCGTTTAAGTGACTTTTTTTCGAAGTTTAACGGATTTCAACTTCGTTTACTTTAAGAAACTTTGCCTAACTAAAGGCTTTCAAAGTCGAACAAAAAATATACGATTTTGAAAACCGTAACTCGATTGTTTTATCTTTACTTTAAAATGATAGATTACACATTGCATTTTAAAGTAATTAAAATGTAATAAACAATTTTCTGGTTTAAAAAGCGACCGCAGCTACTTAATAAAATACTTTCATTTTTCAACAGGTATTATTCAATGAATTTTTATCTTGTAAAGACTAATCAACGGTTTAAGTTGCGGATATTGCATTTTTAAATGTGAATACCGAGCATTCTTTGTAAATTTTGCAAGTCTTGCCAACCGACAAACAACTCTACTCTGAAAGCAATAAAAATGTTCACATAATAACCTATAAACGATTACATTCTGGGTTTATAATAATACTGTCGCCAAGGTCGTACCAACGAGGTGGTGGAAGTGGATGCTGAAATTCAAAACTGAATTTTGACATCTAAAAAAAAAACACTTCATTGGTAAAATTAGCTTTTTTAGTTGCACGTGTTCGTCGTTCGGTACGGCCCTGTGTGTCTTATTGTAGTGTGTTGAGGTTATAATAGTCGGAGGAGAAGACGCAACAATAAATGTTCATAGATTGTGTATTGTATTGTTGTGGTGGTTACGTTAAAATTTCAATAGATTGAGGTAGAGTTAATAGAGGGATAGGACTTATTGATTGCTCATTTATTATCTTTAAGTGTACAGAAGAAATAGTAAATAAAAACTAGTAAAAAGTAGTAGAATGTCAAATGTTTCTACTGCATTGTTTTTGTCTCTAAAATATTTCATATTTTAGAGTATTTTTTACCATACTATATTTTGCTTTATTTTTTCGGTTGTTATTCTATTTTTTTTATGCGTGTATTTTTGGATTTTGGGGTAGGTATAAATTGTTAAGAGGGGCCGGTATTTAAGGGGAAAAAGCGTAGATTGGATGGAAAGTAATTAATTAAAATCGAAGAGATTTTTGGTGAAATTTGGAGATTTACTCTACCCTTGCAATAAGCCAGGGGAGAGTACTCATGATGTGCAATTATTATTGCACACTACCTATAGAACGCGGCACATAAAAGAAATAAATAAATTAGACGATAAATAAACGTACTAAATTTAATTGAATTGTCTAAATGGCGTCTTTTTTACATTCCAAGCCGACTGGGTGTTTTTGATGGGGTCAACAACCATGGGCATTTATCTCGAGCTGGGGAAAAATACAAATATTCAAATTTAGTTTAAAACGATTTATTTTAATAACAATTTTATTTGACTAGAATTTTATTTGAACTAAAAAGTTAGTCGGATAATTTTAGTTAACTAAAAAGTTAGTCGACTAATTTTAGCTTTATATAATCACAATAATTGAACGCTAAGAGATTATTCTATAAAATTAAAAATTTTTAATGATAAAGTGCTGTCCCTTTTCTGCCTTACATTCTCGTTAAATCTACGGCAAATTTTTTAAAAGTATAAGTAATACACTCGGACGAGGTTTACGCATCTTTCTAGTGTAGGCAGTAAAAAAAAATTCATTAAACACGTTTTCATACTAAAAAATAGTTACAAAATTAGCAAAATTTGTTCAAATTTACATCAATCCTAATATTTTTTTGAAATAAGCTCAGTCGGCACTTCAGACATGAATGTTGCATCATCAATAAAAACTTCGTTTTTTTCGTCAAAAACCTTATTTGTTTTGCTTGTATAATCAGGAATAAGATTAGAAGTACTAGCGTTGTGGACCATCATAGATCGCTGAAACATTATAGATGATTGGTTATTTTTATCGTTTGTTTTTAAGCAACGGCGTTGGTAAACAAACACGAAAACAACAGCTAATATAACGACAGCGCAGAAAGTGGAAATAGCTATCAAAAGAGTTCGTCCTTTATTTTCTTGTATTGGTTTATCGTAAGCACTCCAAAAACTTGTAACTTTATAATTGTATTTTTCTAAACGATCAGCAAAATCGTTTTCCGTCATGATTTGAATGGCTTTATCAGCTGGTAGCATTTTTTCGTTGTCGTCTTCTATAACAACGTGAACGTTGGCGTTTAATGGCGTCATTTTTGGCACTACAGGTTTATGCATAAATCCATCAAGTTGTCCGCACTGACTAAAAGCATCATCGCTGGAAAGTAATTGCAAACAAAATCCTTTTACAACGTTAGGTGAAAAGAAGATGGCCGATTTATTGTTACCCGACTTACTAATTGTGCAATCAAGTATAAAAAACACTTTTGATTCATCATTTTCTAAAACGTGATCTGTCACATGTACAATGCAGTGCCCGAAATCCACGACAGAAGTATCTTTTCTTTTCCGTTTTCTATCTGCAGGTACGGACGTGATCATTGTCTTTACTATGCGATTAAGAGAAAGTTCCAAATCGTATTGAGTTTGAAGACTCCAATTCGTAATGGATTTCGATATCAGCGTCATTATGTTAGATTTATTGATGCACCGAAACAGGTTGCTCTCGGAAGGTACGCAAACCTCATTCTTTTCAATACACTTGTTACTTTGGCATGCATTTGAATTATATTGACATCGATGTCCAGACATTCCTTGAGGACAAGCACAGCTAAATGAACCTTCTAGATCAGTGCAATTTCCTTTATAACAAGCATACGAATCCAAAGCGCATTCATTTATGTTTTCTTCGCAAGTTTGACCTTGCCAGGAGGTTGTGCAAACGCATTGAAACCCGGTTTCTGTTATTTCACATACACCTTTGTTTCGGCAAGGATTTTTACTGCAAGCTGTTCGGTTACAAAGTTTTGTTATGTAATCGGTATTTGTAATGTTGGTAACAAATAGCGGTCGATTTAATATAATTTTAGCTTGCTCCTCAAAATCTTCTGAGAAAAAATCAATACACATGTTTTTGATGATTGGTTTTAATATTTTTATATTTAGTGCAACCACGCTTTCCTGATTAATAACGTTTATCTTCACTTTTTCGGACTGAATTTGCCCTTGGTTGTTTGTAATATTACAAAAATAAGTTGCAGAATCCGCCAGTGTTGTTGATTCCAAAACAAATTCATCTTTAATTGCATGTTTTATCGGTATATCGTTTTTAAACCATTGATATGTTGGAGTTGGAATTGCGGTAGCTTTGACTGTTAAAATAGCAGTCTCCCTTTCGTTTACAACAACGTTGGTAGGTTGTTTCAGAATGGACGGTTTTTCTACATTACAAATTTAATTAATATATTACAAAGAAACCAATGAGAATAAAGTTCATAGATAAACAACATTAAAAAAAATTACAACTAATGATAAATTTCTTACTAACAACGGTCTTGTTTAAAGCGGTTAACGATTAATGGTTAAATGGTTATCGAGAAACAGTTAAATGGTTTAACGCTTTTATATTAAAACATACCAAACGAAAAAAAGAAAAAAGACTATACCCTCAAAAGTTTGGGATTTGTTCCGTAAGAAAAAAGACTTATTTGAAAATCTTTCAATCTTTTTACCAGAAATCTTTTGTATTTTTATTACTTTTCTGTTTTTGTTATTATTGTTATGAAAAAAAGTTTTTTTTTAAAATAACAATATAGAATAAAGATCCTCTCCCGAGCATTAAGCACAGTATGCATTAATCATTTTTAATGAAATATGTTGTCGCTGAAGTTATTTTGATATCGACGATCGAAGTTAGATAATTAGTAAACTTAAAAAGAATTTTTCTTTATTCATGCTAATTTTATATTCGACTTGTAATTGTAAATTTTAACGATAAGATAATTATTTGTATTACTTACTCAGTGACAAATTAGAGAAGCTCATTAAAAAATACACTAAAATTAGAGAAGCTCATTAAGAAATACACTAAAATTGGAGAAGTTTATTAAAATATACACTAAAATTAGAGAAGTTCATTAAGAAATACACTGAAATACTAAAAATGAAAATACTTAAAAATAGAACACATAACACTCTAGTAGAGTAATTAAAGTCAGAATTAAATAATATTTTAAAATTTTTAAAAATTTAATATTTTGATCATAAAATAAGAGTAACTAATAATGATCTAGAAGTTAGTAAAAATGATCCGGAATTCTTTCAAGACCAAATAAAGTATAAAAAAATATTTATGAAGGAAAAAGATAATGCAGAGTTCACAAAATGGAATAAAAATGACTTGACTCAGATTTTTAGCTAAAGAATAATAAAAATAAAAAGTACTTCAGAGAGTTTATAAGAACCAGCAATATTCTATGTGGTGAAATTTTAGATTTAATACACTCGACAGCGACAACATTTTGCCAGATGATGTATATAACAATGAGGATGACGACAACATTTTAACAGATGATGTAAATGACAATGAGGATGACAACAACATTTTAACAGATGATGTATATGACAATGAGGATGATGACAACATTTTAACAGATGATGTAAATGACAATGAGGATGACAACAACATTTTAACAGATGACAATATGACAATTTGGAAATAAAAATTGTGAACTTTTATTACTTTATTATTAAAAATGTTTTTTTTTATTTTATTAACAATCATTTATTATTTTATTAACAATTTTTTTTATTTATTATTTTTATTAACAATCAAATATATTTTTAATTTTTATAACAGATTTAATTCTATTTAATTTTAATATTAAGACATACTTAATTAACAATAAACTTATATAAAAACGAATTTTGATAAATATTTTCAAAGATTAAAGTAAACTAACAATATAATCAAAGAGGTTACCCTTAATGAGCTTATTGAAGCAACATCAATTGTGGCAGCAAGATGTATTAATGGAAAACAACCACAGATCGAAATTGTGTCAGCTATTCTTGTTAAATCAAGCTATTATATTTTTTAATGAAATGAAAGTATCTAGATTTTCTGTTCACAAAAAAAAAAACGGTTCCAGACAACTTTTCCAGAAAAAACTAAAAGGTAGTTAACGACATCTATGGAACACTTTAAACAATGTTGCAAAAATGAATTGAGATGACTGAGACATTGATTTTGTGTTAAAAATCTTTTGCAAACAATGCTCTTTGTTTCTGCTCTAAGGTTCTGCTTAAAAATACATTTGCAAGAGGTAATTATAGGAAACTTTGATAGCTTGTTTGTTATTATTTTAGTGAAAATTCATTTTTAATTTAAAAATTCTGGCGCTTGTCTTAAGGCAAGTTTTATGGCTGAGGGACCTTCCACATTGAAAATGACAAAAAATGTTGTTAAAGTTAAGTCAAAAAAAAGAAAACGAGGAACAGAAGTTTTTTAAAACTATTTTTTATGCACCATGGTTTTTAAAAACTTTTTAGTCTTTAAGGGCTTTTTTATACACATTTTTTTAACTATTTTCCTATGCACATAACATTATGATACATTTCCTCTCTATATATTGTGTGTTACTTTATTAATTATGTGAAATATATTTCTAAGTTATGTTTTTCATATTAAGTGAAGATAAACCACTTTGGTAATAAATGAGCGTAAAATTAACTGTAAAAAAAATTAAAAAGTTTGTTGAATTTCTAACTTTACATTT
This sequence comes from Hydra vulgaris, assembly GCF_038396675.1. Taxonomy (NCBI): domain Eukaryota; kingdom Metazoa; phylum Cnidaria; class Hydrozoa; order Anthoathecata; family Hydridae; genus Hydra; species Hydra vulgaris. Next base: position 3,619,864 of record NC_088926.1, on the reverse strand, counting down.
AAAAAAAATTAATAACTTCAATTGAATAATTTTTTTTGAGTTCGAACTTTATCAACAAAATCTCTTAGTTTTAAGGGTACAGTCTTTTGAATTTCAGATTTTCATCATTTTTCAGTCACCCTATTGTAAATATATATGACTTATATATTTGTCTTTGAATAAGAGTTGTTTTAATTCAATTAATTACTTTAAATAATAATAAAAGATATTTAAAAAAATTATTTAACATACATTCGGGTCACAAATTAATAGTTTTAATATTAGGTTCAGTTCGAGAAAATTTCAAGCATAGTGATATTGTCTCTTATCTTACAACACCGCTCAAGTTGAAAATTAGCGGTTTTTATATTTTAATGTCTATCGATAGAGCTGCTCATTGCGCATCTAACATGATATAGGTTTCATTAAAATTTACTGAAATCTATATCATGTGATCAGTGATCATGTGACCAGTGATCATGTGACCAGTGATCATGTGACCAGTGATCATGTGATCAGTGGTTAGATGCGCAATAAGCAGCTCCATTGATAGGCATTAAAATGTAAAAGCCGCTAACGATATACTGAGATTTAAATGTTTAATATCATATATGAGTAATTATTACTTTAAATATTTGCCAAAGGAGGCTAGGTCTCTTTTTGAAAAGGCAACTTTTTAAATTTATTCTTTTTAAATCTATTCTTATTGCAAATAATTAAACTCTTATTATTATATATGAATTTAATTCTTATTATTATTAAATTTACATAATATTTTATATAAATATTTTATATATACATATATATATATACATACACATATATATATATATATATATATATATATATATATATATATATATATATATATATATATATATATATATATATATATATATATATATATGTATATATATATATATAGTTCTTTTCTTAACTTAATTTCTCAATAGAACATATAAGAAAATTCGATTTACAGAACTTAAAACAATTCTCACCATGTATTAACAGTTTCGTCACACTTGACTGAATAACTCCTGGTTTACTTGATGCAATGCATACATAGGATCCTTCGTAATCAAGATTTACTGATGGCAATGTTATATTACCCTCATTAGACCATCCAGAAATAACACTTCCGTCCTTTGACCATCGATAGATTACAGGAGAATTACCAATTGCGATGCATGACAAAGAAACTGGATTGTTTACCAAAACTACAATCTCAGATTGTGAATTCTGATTTTGCACAGAGCATAAACTGCTTACTTTCAAAAGACCAACTTCAGTGATAGAAAAATACATAGCATCACATATAATAGTGTTGATAACAATAAAAGTGGCATTGCTTGATAAAGGTTTATCACCCTTATCTGAGGCACCTACTATCACATGGTTCTGAACTTGATTAGAAACAACTTTCTGGTCAATTCGTATTATACTAAATTCAATCTAAAAAAAATAATTTATGGGAACTTTTTTTGTCTATTCAGGTCAAATGAAGATAAAACTAATGATTTAAAATATTTAACCGTAGATATGTTATGACAAAATTGCACTAGCTAGCTAAAAATAGAGAGACAAGCAAAAAAAAAACTAAAAAGCAAAAGTTTAAAGAAAAAACAAAACTCATTATTATTTATAATTATTAATTGATAATTCTAATAACAATCCTCAAAGCACAATAAAAATGTTTTCCCTAATAATTTTTTTCAAATATTTTTAAACTTTTAAATGAAATAATTTTTAATTTAACATAATGATAATGTTGAAATAAGGAATTAAACTAAAAAAACATTTTTCTTTAGATTGAGGTCAACAATTAGCTATTCAACAACAACAACTAGCCATTCAACTTATAAAAATTTATAAAAAGTAATAACTTATTAGCAATATACTAACTTCCAAGTATTAAGAAAAAAAAACTAATGTAAAAAAAATAAACCATGCCTACCTCTCCACCTTTTCCTAAATCATTATCAGTTGCATTCACAACAACGATATCTGTTGTGAGAACATTTTCGTAATAGATTTTTTTCTCAACATTTAAAATTATAGGTGCATTATCATTTATATCAGTTACAGTAATATAGACATTTGCTACTGTGTAATTATTTTTTAATTCTCCTTCTTCACTCACATTGTCACTTTCAGTATACCCACATGATGTAGAGCCTGCTTTTATTAAAAGGTGATATACTTCTGAAAACTCACGATCTACTTTATCTGAATTTTCCACAGTAATCCAACCTGAAACAGAGTCTATTTTAAATGCCCCACGATCATTGCTCTCTAGGATGCCATAATTCAAGTCAGCATTTACTTCAATATCTTTGTCAGTAGCTGTCACTTGCAAAATGGATGTTCCATATGGTAGATTTTCTAAAACTGTTTCTTTATAATAAGACGAGGTAAATACTGGACAGTTGTCGTCCATATCTAAAACATCCACAATTAAAAAAGCTTCTGTGTGCAGTGACGGATTCCCTTCGTCTCTGGCAACAACTGTAATATTATATTGACTTATTTCTTCACGATCTAGTGCTCGAAGAACTTTGACTTGCCCAGTTATAGAATCAATCGAAAATAGGTCATGTTGAAGAGAGTACAATATCTGTGCATTACTGCCAATATCTTGATCTGTTGCTTGAAGCTTCACTAAATCACTTATTCCATTAACGTTCTCTTGTATCTCTGCATGCAATCCATCCTCATTAAAAATTGGATAATTGTCATTGACATCTAAAATTTTGATAGGAACAGTAATAAAATTTTCAAGAGGTATGTCTCCATTATCATGTGCAAAAATTGTTAAATTATAAATGTCTTTTGTTTCCCGATCCAAACTTTTTCTTAAGGAAACTGAACCTGTAAAAAAATTAGTCATTAATATTTTTTAAAATAATAAGTCTATATTAACAAATATTACAGCATGAACTATAACGCTAGAACAAAAGAAAGAACAACACTAAAACACAAAAAACAACACTAGAGCACAAGAATGTGCCATAAAAGTGAAAAAGAACAACAACAAAAAAAGACTTAAAGAAGAGAAAAGGTTCTGCTTCATATTTTACGCAACTCATTCATATAGGAATCCAAAATAGTAATGATTATGCTAAGTTATAACTATGTTATTATTATTAGTTAAAATTATGGTTATAATTATGCTAAGTTATGCAAAATTAATCCTCAAGTTTAAGCAATATATGAATTACTAAAAAATAGCTGATAATCCACACAAAAATTTTTTTTTTAAATCTAATTTCTTACATAAATGGTCCAATAAAGTAAAGATATTCTCACTTATTAAAATGTATGTGTATATATATATATATATATATATATATATATATATATATATATATATATATATATATATATATATATATATATATATATATATATATATATATATATATATATATATACTAAAAGATAATAAAAAGAGAACAAACCTGAAGATGAAATTTGAAACATTGAGTTGTCTTTAATATAATAGTTTATAACAGCATTCTGTCCTATGTCATTGTCAGAGGCTTCCATAACAAAAATTTGAGTATTAATTGGATAATCTTCAAGAATATATGGAGATGGATTTGTAATCCACATCGGAGCATTGTCATTCTCATCTTCAATATTTAGAACTATTACCCTATAATAATCATACACACACTATATATGTATATATATATATATATATATATATATATATATATATATATATATATATATATATATATATATATATATATATATATATATATATATGTATATATATATATGTATATATATGAGCAACTTAATGCTCATTTGTGCATGTTTGCACAGAATTCACGGCAGCCATTAAACCTAAAAGTTAATGGCAAGAAAGAGTCTCATCACTTTTTTATAAGGACGTATGTAAATATGTGAATATGTAACTTATGTAATTTGAGTACTTTAAATAAATGCAACTATACTGCATAGAAATTTATAAAAGAAATATTTAAAAGCCATAATATTTTCTCAAAAAGCAACACAATTATAAAAATTATATTTAAATAAATTACAATAAAATACAGTTTTATTATTAATAGAGATGTAATATACAAATGCAAACAACAATGTTCAATATGTATATGCAATATTCAAATGTAAAAAATCCACTTATATACCGTTATGTACAAACATATGTAAGTGTAAACATGAGTAATACTGACAGTAGATAGGTTGAGTTTATGGATTGTATATTTAAGCAGTGCAGTACCCAGACATAATTCGATACAGTTAGACCGGTATGGATGCCCCAACTAATGCGTCCAAATAAATTATTTTTTTACAACAATTAATTTCATGTAAATAAACGCAGCATAAACATTATCAAAAAACATTTTAAATATTTCAAATGATTAAACATTTTGTTAAACTTAAATTGCTGAACGTATAGGTGAAATTGCCATTTTGTTTGTATGCATACTTTATAACATTTTATAACTATATATTAATAACTTTATAAACTCACTGAAGAGGAAATGAGGGGGGGGGGGGCATTGGCAAACTTTTTTTCTTAATGCCCTTTTTTTGTTTTAGGACTGGTACTGCCCAAACTATCACTGGGTACCACACTGATTTAAGTATTGTATATGTATAATATAAGAAAACTTGGAAAAATTTTCTAACAATTAAAGGTCTCTTTGCGTAAAGGGATCCCAAAAAAGAGTTTTAGTAAATGACGTCATTGTAGAATTTTTTTTTCTTATGAATCAATATTATGTTTTTGTTTTATTTGTTTTTTAAAAAAAGCGTTTATTATTAATCTTATGACTTTCCTATAAACTTTTTTAAGAAGCTAAACAAAAAAATGTCTTTTTATAGAGTCCGCGAGAACCAAATAAATTTAAGATTTTTATATTAAAATATAATAAATAAATATTCAGAAAAGACGTTGATCACCTTTTTATATATTCTGAATCTTTTTTCTTTTTATGTAAACAATGTGAACTTTTTTTAAAAGCCATTCATCACTACGACGTTTTTGTTCTCGTATCGAAATTACATTTTACAAATTCTTAAACTTTAAATTAATAAAGAATTTTAGTAAACGACATCATTTATTAGAGATATTTGCTGAATTCTTAAATTTTTAGTCAAAAAATATTTCTAGACTTTACACTTAACAAATTTACAGACAGCTTATTAATTAAAGCAATAATTAATGTTTTATGGCAGTAATTCAAGACGGATGGCGATTAAAATTCTTAATGAGTCAAAGTGCACGTTAAAAAACATATTGTATTTAATACTTCCCAATTTATGTTGTATTTGGTAAGTATTTTATATTAACCTGTCTCTTAAAATTACAAATCAAAAAACTACCAAAATTGACAATAAAAGGTTTTTCATTAAACGATTTCAACTTTAAAATTGACTCAATAATGCTACACTTTTTTGCAATCTTGACCAATAATTGTTCAATTTAAAAAATAAAATAAAATAAGCAATACATGTTTTACAGAATAAATTTCATTAAATATATTCTTGCACGATTAAATAAGAATTTCAAGAATATCTGTACCCGATTAAAAGTTTAGCAAATAAATGCTGTTAATTAAACTTTCATAAGATTAACTTTTTTGCTACCAGCTGCTTTAACAAAAATCTTTACGCTAAGAACGCACATTTTTTTGAATAAACTTGGAAGGCATAACTTTGACAACTAATCAAAACTCGAATAATAAATCTCTTTAAAAGCATAACAAACTATATATCAATAGAAACAAAACCAATGAACTTTTTAATTAAATAAGTTTTTAACACGCATTATTAAACAATAAGAAATGCTAAGTGGTTAAAACCATTGTTTTATAAATAGCAATTAAAACATCAAGTCCAAAACAAAACTCATTTAATGTATAAAAAGTTTTTTAAGACAAAAAAAAGATGCTTTTAATTACTTAGCTAAATATTTATACAGCTCTATGTGTTAAATTTTACAGTGTTAACGCTGCTTTATTTTAAAACTAAATTTAAAGATTTTTTTAATCAATGATTACTCAAGGTTTATTAACTTTGTTAAGTGATAACTTTTTATAATAACACAATATGGCTATTATTTGTTCTTGATTATGTAGAGAATTAATTAAACCTTAAGAACAAACAAATTATGTGTCTAGAGTGAAAATTTATGTTCAAAACAATATAAGTTGTGTAGCATACTCGAAAGCTGCTACCAGCGGCTTGCGGTTAAAATTTGAACAAATCAAAAGCTGCTGTCAGTGGCTTGCAGTAGTGTTAAATAATATAAAATAGTTTTTTTAACAGAACCTTAATCTTAAATATGAACATGCTAATTTAATAGTAGTAGTAGTAAGAGTGTCGTTTCGCTTTCGTTTTTAAAGTAGTTTCCAGACTTTTCTAAACGCATTTCTTTACTCCACGCGGTCTTTCGAGAAAGGTCTGCAAGCCGATTAGAGCTGATAAATTTTTAGTTTCAAGAGGAATTGATGTTGTTTATTGCTTAAAAATTAAAACTTGTTTAAAAACTTAAAAAATTAAAACTTTTTTGTTGTTGGTTGTTTTTATTTTGATAGCCTGTTTCCCTTTTTTTTAGAAGAAGTTAAAACTAAAATGGCTGATAAAATAATTTGTGTTAGTACAATGTTTCTTATTTAGTAAAGTGTTTCAGTTTTGTGTTTAGTCTTTTTAGAACATTTTAAGCAAGTATTGTTCTATTTTTTAGAGCAATTAATAGGAGCTGAAGGCCTTTTTAGTAAGTTCAAGTTTATTTATAGTATATAGTAGTTTATTTATAGTTTATATTAGTTCAAGTTTATTTATAGTTTATATTAGTAAGTTTATTTATAGATTTTAGGATTATTGTTTGTAGAACGATTAATAAGAATAAAAATTTTTTTTAGACAGGCAAGCTGACAGCAACTTAAGTAAGTTTTATCATTTAGATTTTATTTGATTACAAATTCCACAAATGTTGCATTAGCAATTTTGTTGTATGCAATTTTATCCCAACTTTTATTTTTAGACAGACAGAAATAACTCAGTAAGGACTTAGATTTTGTAGATTTAAGGGCTTTATTTTAATATTCTTTTAAATCATTGAATATGTTTTATATATTTTAATAAATTTTGTCATTTAGGTGTGGTACCAGCAAATAGTAATGTCTTTTATTTTATTTTAAAAAGAATCAATAAATATTGTTTATTTAAATATAATCATCAGGATTAAAGAAAATAGCTTTTTTATCTAATATTTTTTTATTTAGTTACAACTTCATTTGCATCAGACACTACAGGTAACTTAGTTCATTTATTTTGAATTACTTGAATTACATTTGTTACTTAAATTTTCAACCATTGTTTTTTTCAACATCGTCAGGATTATATAAATAAGCTTTTTATTTGATGACTCAATTTATTTTAGTTGCTTCTGGATCAACAAAAAGTAATTGTAACTCATTAATTCATTTTTTATTATAGATAAATATTGATAGAAAAAAGTAAGTTGGAAATTTTTGTAGATTTAAGAGCAGTACACTTTTTTTTAAAGATTCTTTCCATTTTTGGATTAAATCCACTATCACTATGTTTGTTCTATTTTTATATAAAGTACTTTATTAATTTTTGTCATTTTAAAGTTTGTTACTTTTCTGTTTTTTATTTAATAAAACAACAGGCAATAAATATCTTTTTCATTTAGCTTCGTCGACTTCATTATCCGGTAACTGAATAATTTTCTTTTGGTAGTTTATAATAGTGTGTTAATTTTTTTAGATAGCAATGAAGTATTAAGTAAGTTAGCTTTTATTACATAGATTTTCTTTTTCACTTTTTTTTAAAAAATAAATTAAATTTAAAATGTTTTTTCTATTTTAGATCTGAAGCAACAGCTTGGTGAGCAAGAATATATTGTATATATTTACCAATAAAATAAAGATATATATTTTTAATTGTTGGTTATATATGAACATCTTCAAATGTTAATATAATTAATATATATATATATATATATATATATATATATATATATATATATATATATTTTTTTTTTTTTTTTTTCAATGTTGACATCTTCAATAGATTGTATTTGAAAAATAATTTTTAAAAAAACTTCTTTTTATGGATTAACTTCTATTTGTTAAAAGTAATAAATAAACTAGGACGTTTTACCAAAAAAGAATATAAAAATATCTACCCAAGTGACGCCATGCCACCACGTTTTTATGGAGTAATTAAAGCCCATAAGCCTGAAAAAGGTTACCCAATGAGGTTAATTGTAAGCACCATTGGTACACCTACATATAACATCTCTAAATATTTATTCAATTTGGTACAACCCACTCTAAACATAAATGAAACGCGTTTAAAAAATTCTCAACAATTTGTGGATACAGCAAAATTATGGGAAATTGATAAGAATGAAGTTCAGGTCTCCTTTGATGTTGTGAATTTGTACCCTTCGGTCCCGATTAAAAAAGCAATCATTATACTAGTTGAACGATTAAGAAACAACCTGAACTTTACATCTAAGTTAACTTTTGAAGAGATCAGATCACTTTTAGAACTTTGTCTTTCTCATTGCTATTTTTTATATGAAAATGATATTCACAAGCTTGAAAACTCCGGACCAATTGGGTTAGCTCTTATGGTGGTAGTTGCTGAGTGTTTTTTACAACATCATGAAAGTAATGCTCTTTCATTGGCGCTTAACAACAACATCCATGTGAAATCATTTAAAAGAGATTTCAACGATATTCATTCAAGGTTCCAAGTAGAAGAAGATGCGCAAAAGTTTTTAGATCTACTTAACAAAAACAAAAGTATTCAATACACAATGGAATCTGCCGACTTAACCAATACATTAAACTATCTTGATGTTTCAGTTACCAACAATAAAACCGGTACATATAGTTTTAAAATACATCACAAAGAGGCAATCACAAACGTTCAAATTAAACCGAACTCATGCCATGACCCTAAAATTATCAATGGTTTCTTTATTGGTTTTGTCCATAGAGCACTATGTTTGTGCACAATAAATAACATTGATAATGAGCTGTCGTTTCTTATTGATGTATTTGTAGAAAACGGCTATAAGAGGAATAGTCTGGAAAAACTAGTTAAGTGTGCGAAAAAAAGTGCTAACAACAAAAAAAATCTCACAAAAAATCAATATTTTCTAATGTCTCCTAAAAGAATTGTGTCTTTACCCTGGATCCCTGGAATCAGTCCTAAGTTACGAAGAGTTTTTAAAAAAGCAGGATACACACCAGTGTTCAAGTCTCCAAAAAATCTCCAAAGTCTACTTAGTTCTAAAAATAAACCTACACTACCAGTTAATTCCTATCCCGGTGTTTACAAATTAGAGTGCTCTTGTGACAAATGTTATGTTGGTGAAACCGGACTGAAGATATCGTCTCGGATATGCCAGCATCAAACAAGTGCACAACAAGGTAAAGGGAAAAATTCAGCTGTAGCTGAACATTCCAAAATTTGCCAATGAAATTTCCACTGAAATGGTCGCAATACAATAAAAATAGAAATAAATAGTTTTAATAGGAAAGTTAGGGAAGCGTTGGAAATACAAAACAACGAAAGTATCTTTCGCGACAATGGTCTTAACTGGGATGATGGCGATTATGTGATGACATCATTTTGGAAACCTATGTTATAACTTCTACGTCACAAAAAACTCTCTTAAAAAACTCTCAAAAAGAAGCTCTTATAAAGAACATTGTTTCGTAAATTTAGACGGTTTTGTATATTATTATATTTTATAACGGTTTTTAATATACTTGATAACGAGGGTATCTACATTCCCGCAAAATATTGTAAAAATAAATATATTTTTAACAAATAGAAGTTAATCCATAAAAAAAAGTTTTTTAAAAAATTATATATATATATATATATATATATATATATATATATATATATATATATATATATATATATATATATATATATATATACATATATATACACACACACACACACACACATATATATATATATATATATATATATATATATATATATATATATATATATATATATATATATATATATATTAAAAATTAGACTAGACTGTTAAAATAAAAATTAGCCTATTAATATTTAGAATCTTTAATTGTTGGTTAAGTTTCTTTTTTTCTTTTTTTTAGTTCTCATTCAAAGGCGAGTTGGTAAGTGAGGCATACTGTTCTTAATTTAGTTTAAAGTATTAATATTTTGATAAAGTCTTCACAACTTTTTTTTTTATTTAACTGTTTTTTAATTTTTCTTACTTATGTAGATGTACTTATGTTATGTACTTATATACATGTACTTATGTAAAAAAATTCAAATGTTCATATATTTACAAATTTTTTCCATCTAGATGAGTTGTCAAATGGCAAAGGTAAGATTTCATTGAAAATGTCTTTTGTATGTGTTTTTATTTGCCTTTTAGCAAGCAAGAAGAATGTTTAGGCCTATGTTTTTTTTTTGTTTAGATAAAACACCAAACGGTAATTTTAAGTTCTCAATTGCTATAATATTTGCTTGATAATAAGTATTACATTTTCTTAATTATAATTTCGCTCCTTCAGTTAAAATTAAAATTTTAAAATTCAGTTAAAAAAAATATATCAATTTTTATTTTTATTTTTAGAGGTTACGAATGAAGATTATAAAGTCTTTCGACAAAAAAAGCCTGGACCTTTGACCCAAAGGTCATTTCAGAGGTGGGCTCAGTATGGGGGGTCTGACCACCCACCATTTAATGGGGTGGCCATTACCCCTCATACAGGGGTCGAAGGTCTGACGGAATAATTAAAAAATGTCTACAATTTAAAAAAATGTTAATTGTAGACATGAAAGTTTTTGTTTGTAAATATATATTTGTTTTTTGTAAATAAATTTTGCTTTTTCTTTCGTGTACAGTACAATGTGCCTGTGTGTATATATATATATATAAATTTTTTGTTTGTTTGTTTATAAATAATTTTTGCTCTCCTTCTACAGTAAGTGTAGGATAGATTAAGGTAATATGAGCACCTTAAGCGGAAATTAGAATATTTTCATAAATAACTATGCTGGATCCAAAGTTTTTGCAAATAATCCATTTTTAGGGATCCCTATTCATGATTTACTTAGATATTTGCTACTTTTTTAAAGCACAAAGGTTTTATAAAAGTAGCAAAAGTGCTCATATTATCCACATTACTTGGTAATATGAGCACTTTCAATTAGCTCAAAAAAATAACATTAAATTTAAAAATACCAACCTGACAATTAGAAAAATTTTTTTTTTATCAAAAACATAATTTAATTTTTTGACATAAACTTAAATAAAAAAAAAAATTAAATTTAAAAAAGAGCTTAATATCTCCTACTTCTGTTTTTTAAATATATTTTGAGTTGTGTAATTTATGGATGATCCCTTACTGTTATATATTTAATGTCTGTTGTTCTTGCTGGCCATTTATAGTGTTATGTATATAGAAAACATGTCTGTTAATATTTACTGCAATGTGATCCTGCAAATATCTTAAGCTATTTGCTAATGCTTTGCGTAATTGTTGTGATGTTATTGTTGTAATGTTTTGTGTTGATAGACAGCTTGGCTTACCTTCCCATTAGTGTCTATCATTAAAAATGATTACAGGTAGTTTCACTAACTGCTTTTAATCATTCACTTAAAGCCAAGATAACATTTAACATTACTACAGTACAATTTTTGTATCTCATAATTTTTTCATCTTTAGTGTTATTAATAATTTTGCTCTTTGAATGAGATTAGTTAAATGAGTTGGCTTTTCATTAAAAAATATTGATTTCAAAATTGAACACCATTGTCAAAATGCTCAGGGTTAAGTAGTTTTTAAAAATCCGGTTTTTCTTTTGTTCTTTTTTAATTTTTACCAATTTACTTTTCTATAACTTCCTAGTAATATGGAACCACGTAAATTTTTAAATATATGTTTAATCATCGTCCCTATCAATAGTAATTATTTTAATATGGTTTCCTTTACAATAGACTATGCTTGGCTCCTCGGTGCAGTAGATGGCAGCTGATATAACTGATTTTGAAAAGTGCCTTCAACGTTAATTGTTTTTTAAGAAAAATGTGTTTTATAAAGGGTTTTTTTTATAAATATACTTTTGTTACATATTTAATTATATATCATGTAAATAAATTTATTTAAAAAAAAAAAGTAAACACAAGTTTAAATATACTTTTTACAACTGTTTTATATGGTTTTAACATCTGTTTTATAATCTTTTCAGCTCATTATGCCGGGTGAACAAAAAAAAGCAACTGCTTTTACTCAGCGCTTTTAGACTAATTGGTCACCTTTATGTGAATACATTTATTGATTTTGCTCAAACTTGTATTCACGTAAGCGTGACCAATTACTTCAAAAATGTAGAGTAAAAACAATTGCATTCTTGAACAAAAGAATTTCTTTTCATACAAGTTTACAAATGTATATTAATAAGATAATTAATATTATCTTACTGTTCCAAGCTATTAATGCTTAAGTTAAATAATAAAAAAAAAATTATTTAAAAATTTATAAGGATATAGTCATTAACTTTTTCTCACAATTCCACCCCACTCCTCTTTGATAGTTTTGTTTGCTGAAATTTATGTCAGAATTTAGTAATCTGCAAAAACCGGTATTAAAAACAGCTTAATTAAAAGATCAAAGTTTATTGCAGATAAGTTGCTACAAGAAAAATCAAATAGAGTTAACTTATTTGGTATAACTAGCTCTCCATAATCCATTTTCTGTGTACTCTTCTGCTTTGAAAATAATTATAGTTTTAATGAGAGGGTTGTAGTTTTATTATAACCTTAAATTTCGAAAAACACTGAGAGAAATGTCAGGCAATTGTCATCTATGTTAGAGATAGTTTTGTTTTGTGTTTATGTAATCAATTAGGAAAATCTGCACATTTAACTCAGTAAAGAGACAATTTTCTTTCTTAAAGTAGAAATACCTTAATTTCAGACTTCTTTCGAAATAAATAAATAGCGCGAAGGTTCTGACAAGTCTAAGTATTTTTTAATTGCTCTAAGAGCAATACTTAAATTTATTTTTCTACCATTTACTAAAAAAAAATTGAAACAAATAAGTATAGAACTGGTCTGCGTGGAATTGACTTATCAAAACTCTTAATTAACAGGTCAAATTAACAACAAATTAACAGGTCGGCTATTGTATACATACTCATTAATAATCAGTCACTTTGCACTTGTTCATGTTAGTATTTATTGCAAAATATCTTCAGACCAAATTAAAAATTATAGAAAATTTGCAAAAAGAGAAGTTACAAAAGTAAATTAGAAAGTTAATCCTGCTATATGTTTACTTAAGAAACTATAATACATACTGATTAGTACCTACTATAGAATCAATTTATATTATTAAATGTAGCAGAACATGGTAAGCAATGTACTACATACATAACTGTTTTCCTTGGTTCAGATAGAGCCTTAAAAAAATGTTACAATGATAAATTCATTCATGAGTGTTCCATACTGTTCCCAATTTCATGTAAGATGTTGAATAATAAAGTTAAGAGCAGAAATACCAAGAAATTTAAAATACAAAAATAGTATTTAAAGCTTTAATAAGAGTAATGTATTAGTATTTAGGCCATTAAAAAAGTTTGTAGAATTTCATCTATAAATTTATAATAAGACAAAAAATAATTAAATATTTATATACTACATTAAACTGTATTTAGTCATGAACATTTTAAATATTTGTTTCTACGTGCAGCGGCCTTGTCTGTCAAGGTTTGTGTTTCAGAGTTATAGAGTTGAGAGAGGGTTATAACCAAAATTAAGTAGCTTCTTCATCTGTAGTCGTCTACTTGGCCTAGGGAAGGTGACTTAACATTAAAAAAAAAAAAACTTGTTGAAGGTTTTAGATTGTGTTTATTAAACTTTTATAAAATATACTTTAGAGAAAAGTTTAAAAATAGAAAAAATTAAACATCAAACATACATTTTAAATCTGTGCTCTACTCAAAGTTTCAGCGTAAGCCATAAATAATAAATTGGTAATAATTAATGGTGACAAAGGACTAAAAGAAAATACAGTTACAAAATATGGTACAAGCGGGCTGCTTTATTTCAAGATGGTAGAGAGAGTCTCGAAGATGATACCTGCTTAGGACACCCTAAAACCACATATACATATATGAGAATAATGAATGTGTGCATGCCATTATTGAAGAAAACTCTCATGCAACACACATTATAATTGAAGCCCTAACAGAGATTGTTTTACTATCAATGAAATCATTCACAATGCTTGTTAAAAAAAGAAAACTAACATCACATTGGATAAGTTTATTTCACATGTAACAGGTTATGGAAGTTAACCAATCAAAATGGCATAAATAGAGTTAAGATATGTAAAGAAAATTTAGCCTTATTTAAAAATGACCCATGGAGTTTATGTGATGTTATTACAAGAGATAAGTTATGGTTTTTTTGAGACAAGTGGGGCACAAGTTGGCTAAAGCTAGTTGGGGCTGTGAAGACGAATGCCCAAGAACTATAGTAAGTTGCAACAGGTTTGAGTTAAAAAACATGTTCCACAACTTCTTCAAAACAACAAGAGTTGTTCATCTGAATTATATTGAAAAGGGAGACACCATTACTAGTCAATACTATGTAATAAATTGTTTAAAGCCTGTTACACACAAAATAAATAAGCAAAGACCTGTAACAGACACTGTAAAATTTCTCTGTGATAGCGCTCAATCCCATGTTACTCAAACCGCCACATAATATTTTAACCAAGCTATTACCACAATAATTTGCCACCTAACGTACTCGCCAGATTTAGCTATTTGTTATTCAATTCAATAAAAAAAAATCTTGATAACTATACATCAAAAGTAAAAAAAAACCTACAAAAAAAACTACTTCAAAGTATACCCAAAAAAGAATATAAAAAACGTTTAATAAATGGCTTAAAAGGATATAACTTTGTATAGATAATTATGAACATTATTTTAAACACTTTATAAAATAAAAGTTTTTCATTTTTTTATAGGGGATTTTATGAACTTTTCTAATGACCTTAGTATATAAGTATATAAGAAAGAAAAAAAAAGTATATAAAACAAAAAAAGCTGTTATAAAAATGAAATATTAATAGAGTTTTGAAAAACACTCAAAAAATATTGATATATATATAATAAATAAATAAGAATAATATAAATACTAAATAAAAATATTTTATAAAACTATAATAATATAAATAATAATTGTATAAAGTTAAAAGTTGTCAGTATTAAGGAGATACTAGTATACTATTATCTCCTTAATACCTCTGTAACTGTTTTGCTTTGTTCATGTCATAACAAAAACGTTGTACAAGTTGATGTACTGTCTCAACACCAATAAAACTTTTTTTATTTCTAATGGTTGTCCATAAAGTAGCTACCATTTACAAATTATAGCCTGGAGTATAGTTGGAGGGATAAACTGCCATGTTGTATGACTGCACAAGATCTGGTTGGCCCAAGGCACACATATTAGAATATTGACTTTTAGAAACAAAAATTCCTAAGATGAATAATGATGGAAACCTTCAAAACTCACTAGTTCCTAACACAACATATTTATTGTAACCTCTTGATATTGCAGTAATCAAATGAAAGAATGAGTTCAAATCTATTATCAGAAAATTTTTTAGAATAATAATATCAGAATAAAATTCATAAAAAAAAGGAAAGTAGAATAGAAGAATTTCTTTTTCAAAAACCAGTTGTTAGGAAGGAGTTGTTGTTAGGAACAACAACCAAAAACCTTTTTCAAAAACCAGTCGTTGCTAATAAAGGAACAACTATAGCTAGAACAACTTAAGAAAACAAACAATTATGATTGCCATCATTAAAAAAAAAAACAATGATGATTACCATCATAAGAAAGCAAAAAGGCACACTCGCACACTGTAAACTTCAAGTAAAAGTGAAACTGACAAGAACGCAACTGACACACACTAAAAATTAAAGGTAGAAATTTTTAGTTAAGGTAAGATATGTGATATACCCTTAGTAAGGTATAATTTTCTACCTTATAAGGTAGAAAATTATACCTTTAAGTTAGAAAATTGTATGGGAAATAATTGTTTTTAATATAATTTTCTACCCTAAAAGGTAGAAAATTATACCTTACTAAGGGTATATCACATATCCTACCCTAAGGTAGAAATTTCTACCTTTTTTTTTAGTGTGCATGGAGATAATAGTATTACATTTGGTAATAAAACAAAAAATTTGGTTGTTGCATATTCCAGTAAAAAAAATCAATAAATCAAATTAAAGAACTTGTTGCCATTTTCAACAAGATTGTTTGAAAACACATACAATATAATGTGACTAAAATTATTTAAACTACTCCAAAACCAAGTGTTCAAATGGGTTTCAGTGTTACTGAAACAAAATCTAAGTTGCGTCTACAAAGTGCATTAATTAAATGAAATACAATAGGTTTTTCAAAAAAATACTTGGAACATTTAACAAAGCTTTTAAAGTATTTTTTTTATTCCTAAGAGGTTTTATATTTCTAAATGTAGCCAGATATAAAGCCATAATATAAGTTAAAACTAGTTTTTTACTTAAAAATGAATCAAGGTTTTGTACTGAAGTAACAAAGGTAACCTTGTTTGATGGTATATTATAATATAGCTTTAATTTTATATTTAAGAGTTTTATAAATGAAATAAAACCATGCACACAATCAATTTTTGAAAACACAAAAAACGCATTGTTAAAACCAAACAAATATTTTAGAAGAGATGATAAAGTGGATCAAAAACTAAACATAACAAACAGTACCAACTAAATATAACAAAAAAAAACTTACCGTTTTTCAGAAACAAGTTTAGGATTTCCAAGATCGTATGCAACATAAGTAAAAGTGATACTTGACTGGACCTCTCTGTCAAAAACACGCAATGTTTTTATTTCACCAGTTACATTATCTATGCAAAGATCATCACTACTTTGGACAGCCTCATATCGCAGAATGGCATTTTCCTCAATATCTTCATCAAATGCTGTTGATGATAATAAAGATATTGATGTGCCTACTGGTTTATTTTCTTTTAAAGAAATAATTTCTAAATTTGATTTAAATTTAGGACGGTTGTCATTGACATCTAAGATTTTAACTACAATATTAGATTCATTGTATAATTTTGGATTCCCACTGTCAAAAACAATAACTTTAAAGGAATAACATCCAATTTTCTCTCTATCTAAATTATCTGATACTTTAATACTTCCTGTTTCGCTCTCAATTTTAAAAGGAAGATCTGTTGTATTTGATAAAATGTAACTAAGCTTTCCAAATGGATCAAGATCATTGGCATTTACATTTACAACAAGACTGTTTATTGTAGCATTTTCAAGTATAGAAGCAAAATATTCTGCCATCTCAAATTGTGGATAATTATCATTAAGATTAACAACAGTAACTACAACAGTAACAAAGGTAGTGAACTTCCAATCAGAAGCAGAAATATTTAATACAAAAGATTTTATAGTTTCATAGTCTACAGCTTTCATGCTATAAATATCACCCGTAAAAGCATTGATTGAAAAAATTTCATTGTCGTTAAGAATACTATAAGCTATTTGAGAATTTATTCCAATATCAATATCATTAGCATGGGCTTTAAGTAATAAATTTTTTGATTGAAAATTTTCTTCTAGATCAACTAAATATATATATATATATATATATATATATATATATATATATATATATATATATATATATATAAATAAATAAATTATTAATAATGAAGTATTGTTGTTAATAATTATAGTTATATAAACAATGACTAATATTAACAGATAGTATTTAGAACTATAAACAAATTTATTGAATTCAATATTAAGCATTTCTTGTCGTTTAAAACTTAAAAAAATTTAAAAATAAAAATATTGTTTTCATACTTAAACTTTGATTAATATTTAAAAATTTTATCTATTAATAATTAAATATGATTAAAATTATTTTTATACTTTCAAGATTTGAAAAAAAAAATTTTTTTAAAAACCTACCATAATAAGGAGTGTTCAAAAATACTGGTGCATTATCATTATCATCTGTGACATCTATAATATAGCTCATACTTGTTTGAAGTCTAGGTGAACCTGTATCTTCAACTTTTACCAAAACATTATGCTGAGAAACAAGCTCACGATCCAAAGGTCCATTTAAAAAAATATTTCCATTGCTATCAATGCGAAAGATATCGGGTGTGATGCTGAAAACAAGAACCTTATTAATACCAATATCAGAATCATCTGCTAAGATCTGAAAAAGATTTGTTCCTATAGAAACACTTTCATTTATAGCAGGTAATGTTTTTGTTTGGATAACAGGTGGATTATCATTTTCATCTAAAACTATGATGTTAACTAAAGTTTCACTAGATTTTGATGGAATACCACGATCAAAAGCTTTCACTTTGATTGTATAAGAATCTTTTTCTTCTCTATCAAAATTAATCAATGCATATAACAGTCCAGTTGATTCATTAATTGAAAACAAACTCTTAAATTCTGCACTAATACTGTAAACAACTGTTCCGTTTTCGTTCTTGTCAACATCAAATGCTCTTAACTGGATTAAAAAGAGACCAGCTCCTAAATTTTCCTTGACAGAAATGTTATAAACAGCATTTTCAAACTTTGGATAGTTGTCATTAATATCAGCAACATTGATAGTGATAAAAACACTTGTGCAAAGAGAAGGTGTACCTTTATCCACAGCTGCAACTTCAATTATATAAGTCTCTGTTTCTTCACGATCCAACTTTTTCTTGGAATGTAATATACCTTCATTATATTAATAAATTTTATATATGTAATAATTTATACTACACACTTATATATATATGTATATAAACGGATTTTTAATTACTTTGTAACTTACATACTGAAAAATTTTATATTGGTCATTTTAAACTGTTGATGAACTTTTTAAGTTCAAATTATGTATTTTAAACTAAAAAGTGTTATTTATTTCACTAAAATAATAATATCATTTGTGCTCACCAGACTTTTCGGATATATATATATATAAATATATATATATATATATATATATATATATATATATATATTTATATATATATATACATATATATATATATATATAGTTCTATTTGAATGTATAATCTATATATATATACAAATAATATATAAGTAATAAACATGGATCTAAGTATTAAACATGAATATAAACTTCACCTAATTTTGAGTCTATTTCAAACACACTATTATTTCCAGAAACAATTTTGTACTCAATTTCTGCATTTAAATTAGAATCTTTGTCAGATGCGATGACAGTAACAATGACTCCTAAAAAAATACAAAAAAAAAAGAAAAGTGAAATATATGAATTTGATTCTCTAAAATAGAGGCAGTGAATTGACAAGCTAGTTTGATATTTTTTAATATCAAACTAGGTTATCATTGATCATTGTTCATTTAAACAATGTGATCATTGTTAATTAAAAACATAGCAATTTTTGGTTTATTTTATTATGTATTTGTTTTTTAATAATAATAAAAATTTATTCCTCTTTTCTTTTTTTATTTCTTTGTTCTGTATAATCCTTTTTTAAACTTGTTTTATGCAATAAATCTATTTTATTTTTAATTTAATTTCAATTTTATTAAACCATTTTTCTTTCCTATTTTACACATTATTTAGGTTTTTATTAAAAATTCTTTTGAGTTTTATTACTTTATTTCAAAGATTTTTTTCATCAAATTTCTTGGTATTAACCTGTTTTTCAGGTTCAGAACGGCACAATTTTTTTTGGGTAATAAATATTTTTATATAGTTGTATATAAAAATTTGATGTGATATTACTATTAGATACTTAACGTTCAGAGTTTTAAAGTGCCTCCCACTATAAGACACAAAGACTTTTTACATCAGAGTTTTCCTTCTGCTAGTTGCTTTTGCAATGGTTAAAGAGTCTCACTTGATCTCTATACAAGTTTAATGTCATGTTTTGACATTAAACTTGTACAAGTTTTGAAGTCATTATTTTAACTATAAGTATTATAATAAACTATAACTATAATTATATGTAGCCCATTATGACTACACTGACTATGTTACTATGGATACATATTACTATGACTATGTTGAACAATGACACAATTTTAATTATAAGAGTTATATAAAAATATAATTATAATTGTGATCATATATCTTATAATTATGACTACATATCATAGGCCATTATGACTATGTATTTAATTAAAAGGAGGCCATTATGGCTTCATATTACAATGACTATGTTGGATAACTAAATATTTATCATATTCTTGCTTTTTAAATAACTTAAAATGCACTTCTTTATGAAAACATTAGTTATAAAAATAATATTGATCTTATTTTATATAAAATAAAAATTAATTTAATATTAAAAGTTAATAATTAATAGTCTTATATTAAAATTTTTTTTTTTAAACAAATTTAATTTTATAATCATAAGTTTCTTTTATTCCTTTAAAACAAAAAATGTCAACTTTTAAACCCATATGTATTATATATACAATATTCCCATATATTATATACAGCAATAATATAACACTTGAACATTTGTAACATAGTTAACTATCCCTCCCTGTTGCATCATGTTTTGCTTTCAAAACTTTAAATTAAATAAAATAATAAACAATTAAAATTAAAATTTCGAACTTGTAAAATCATCACTCTCTTCTTCAACATTTCCAGAATATGATGCTTGATTAAAAATAGGATAATTATCATTTACATCTATGACATCTACTGGTAAGTATATAACTTCTTTTTTTCTTGCATCGGAAGCTTCAATACTGATGTTGTAAAAATCTTTTCTCTCATGATCTATATTTTTTTTTAAAAACAATAAACCTGTGACTTTGTTAATTTGAAATGTATCTTTATTAATTCCTCCAACAATTTTATATGTAAAGTTTGAATTGTCAACATCACTTGCATTAAACTGCATGACAGGTTGATTAACACCAAGATCTTCATATATAGATACTCCCTTTACTTGTTCAAACTTTGGAGGTGTGTTGTCTTCATTAATGATACTTATGTTAACCTAATGAATACAAAATTTCATCAAATAAAATCCTAATTAAAGATTTACATTTGAATAAGAATTTGTAAAGTATAACATATATTTAATAGGTAGTTATATATGATGGGAAAATGCTTACAACTGCACTATCAGATAAAGGTGGTGACCCTTGATCTATAGTTTCAATATTCAAAATATAAGATGGAACTGTCTCATAATCTAATGCTGCAGCTGTCATGATCACACCTGTACTTGAATTAATAAAAAAATTATGAGAATTCAGGCTGCTTTTAATTTTGTAAACAAATTGACCATTTTTACCAATATCAAGGTCAGAGGCAGTAATCTGAAAAAAATTTTGCATAAGAAAACTAAAAAAATCTAAAAAAAAAAGATTTATTAATTTTGAAAGAGAAGAAAAAAAAGATATTGATAAAAATATTCTTAAAATTCATAGAGTCGTGTTAAAAAATGACATTAAAAAAGCTAAAAGATTTTAGCAAAAATGTCCTTCAAATTGTCTTAATGAAAAAAATATTTTTTTTTTCTTAACAAACAAAAACATTTTTTAAAGAAATAACCTTAAGAACAAACGTTCCAAATGATACAGTTTCTTTAATACTTCTTTGATATTTCTTTTCTTCAATTAATGGCACGTTATCATTTATATCTGTAATAGTAACAACAACATTGACCCAAGAAGAAAGAGAAGGTGTTCCTTTATCAAAGGCTCTTACTATGAACTTGTACAAGTCCCTTTCTTCACGATTCAGTTTTTTAGCTTTTATAATACCTATCCCATTGTCTAGGCTATCAATCCAAAATCTAAATACATTTTTTAAAGTTAGTTAAATAAATAAAAATAAAATATATGTATATATATATATATATATATATATATATATATATATATATATATATATATGTATATACATGCATATATATATATAAAACCTTGGAATTAGGAAAAATAAGGTCAGCAATAAATTGCCAACCTCAAACTGTTAGAAATCGGCAAAGATTGGCAAAAAAAAAAAAATTTTAACATAAGGGTTAACATAAAACATAGCAATGAGTTCAGCAATTATTTGATGACCTCAAATACTTTTAAATAGGCAGTTAGGTCAGCATTCAGCAATGCTGACTCCAATACCGAGGGCTGTATATATATATATATATATATATATATATATATATATATATATATATATATATATATATATATATATATATATATATATATATATATATATATATATATATATACATACATATATAATAAAAAGTAAAGGCTAGAGGTGATGTCTCAATAAAAATACTCATCTTGGGCAGATGTTAACTACATCTAGCTACTGTCTTATAGGAGGCCTCCTACAAAAAGACTTTAGGGGTAAGCAGAATAATTCTGTTGACCAGCCTAAATCCCCTCCTTTATTTATTAGGTTGGCATAGATGTAAACTTATGTTACATTATTTTCTGCCTAGGATAATGAATGCTAGATCTTCTTGACTCTTTTCATTGGTTTTTGCTTGGGCTTCCTTAATAGTGGCTATGCAAATCTTCTTGTTATCGCCTAATTAGGGTATAGCTTGCTTGCTCTTAATGAGACTAATTTAAATTCTGCTATTCCTTTTTCTGATTTCAGCGTTGATGGGTACTATTTTTTGATTCGCAAAGACTCCAATAGTCACATGCTTGGCTTAGGTGTATACATATGCATTAATTTACCTATTTGTCATGAAATCATGTTATATATATAATAGCACCTCTTCACTCTATCACCTTTCTCTTTGTTCTTTATCATTCTCCTTCTTCCCAAGACTGCACTCTTTTAGATAAAATTTCTGATCAAATTGACCATTCTCTCTCTCTTTGCGCCAATATTGTTGTTATTAGTGACTTTAATGCTCATCACACTGAATGGCTAGGCTCTAACGCCACTGACCCTGTTGGCACTATAACGTATAACTTCTGCATTTTTCACTCTCTTACTTAGATAACTTTGTGACTTGTTTTCCTGACAACCCTAATCATTTACCTTCACTCCTTGATTTATGTTCTGACCCTAGCTTGTGTTCAGTTTCTTCTTGTTCTCCCTTAAGTGGTTCTGACCATGCAATGATCTCTTTAAATCTTTCATCTCATACTTCCTTTTCGGGCTTACCCTTTCATCACAGTACTTACTATTTACTCTAAAGCTGTCTGGGACTCTTTTCATGAGTCCTTGGGCTGATGTCTTTTCCCTCTCAGCTGAAAAATACGCCACCTAGGTAACATCCTGGATTCAGACAGGAATGGATGCTTTTGTTCCTTCTCGTCGGTTCCAAGTCAAGCCTCATTCTACTCCATGGTTTTCAACCTGCAGCTGCTATATTTAATCATAATCATTTTTTTCAAAAGAATAACTCTGCTGAGAACAAATAGCATTTATTATTGCAAGAAATTGATGTAAAAAGGTGCTGTCAGATGCTAAGCTCCATTATTCTCAGTTCACTAAATCTCGTATCCTATCTCAGAAATTACGCTCTAGAGACTTTTGGAAAATCTTTAACAGCCTGGTTAATAAAGGTAGGTCTAACATTCTATATCTCCTTTATGGGACTGATCTTATTACCTGTCTCAAGAATAAGGCAGAACTATTTGCAAACAACTTTTTTTCTAACTCGACTCTCAAACCTTATGGCCATTTTCCTCCTTCTGTTTAAATTAAACATGTTAACCCATTGTTAGACATTCAAATCACTCCAGCATCCCTTGCTATCTCCAACTTCCGTTGCTAAGCCATATCTTGATTAAACTTCTATGGCTTGTGGTTCAGACAACATTTCTGTCACAGTCTTACAAAATTGTTCTCCAAAAGAGTTAATGCTCTTGACATATCTAAGGCTTTCGACAAAGTTTAGGATGCTGGTCTTCTCCATAAGCTTGTTTTATATGGTGGTCTGGAAAAGTTATATATACAATCGAATGCTAAATTAACATCTGCTAAGGTTGCTTTTCTTTATTATCTTTTTCTCTCTCCTGATTCCATTCTCTACCTCTGCAATCTCTTATTCATCCCTGTATGGAATACTATTGTCATATTTGGACTGGCTCTTCTAATAATACTCTTTCTCTTCTAGATAAGGCCCAAAAACGCATTGTAAAAGCAGTTGAACCCAGTCTATCTGCTCACCTTGAGCCTCTTTCCCATTGTCATAAAGTAGCATCTATTTCTCTTTTCTACAAATACTATCATGGTTGCGGCTGAAAGCAGCTTTAATCTCTAGTTCCATCAATTAAAATTCAATCTCACTTGACTTGTCATTCATCTAAGTCTCATTCTTAATATTCAACAATATTTCTTCTTGATCACAAATATCTAACAAAATATTTTTCTTAAAATTTTCTTATCCTGACAGTATCATCTAAAATATTACAACTATTTCAATACCTATTGATGGTCTCGTTTTTTCGGTTCTAAACAAAGATATATATTTTTAAAAAAACGTTTATATCCGTTGATAACTTTTTCAGGAAATGCAATAACACACACACACACATACTCACACTCACACACTTAAATATAAAAGTATTTTTATTGTGGTTCTGTAACCTGGTCTATTTGCTAAGCTTGAGCCTCTTTCCCATTGTCGTAAATCATCATGATCGCTGCTCAAAGGAGCTTTCATCTGTAGTTCCATCAATAAAGTTGTAGGATGTATAAAAAAGGAAAATGGGTGAGAGTAATAAGGTTTTTTTGATGTGCAAGGAAAAAATCTGAACTAATAAAAGTTTTCATAGCATAAAATCAGAAAAAGGAATAGCAGAATTTAAGGTACAGAATTAAAGGGACAGATACAATAAAAAGATGCAACTTGTTGAAAAGGAGGCAAATAAAGCAGGTCTAATTACATTTACAATGTGCTTTTAGTCTTCGTCTGCTTGTTCTAAGCAATCAAAAAATGAAGACTTTTTCAAGACAAGGGTATAAAGTCAGACGACATTTTATGTTGTCTGACTTTATACTTAATTTATATCTATTTGCTGATGACAAGAGTCGTCAGCAAATAGAGCCACTTTAGATGTAAAATTTTCATAAAGTTATTGTAAATAAGAAACAATACAGAAACAAATATAAAACCTTGTGGTACCCTTAAAGTTTCTCGAAATGAAGAAGAGTGTAGACCGTCAAGAATGACTTTAATACTGCAGTTAAAAAGAAATAATTTAATAGTCTCAAAAACTTTATATAAAGAAACTAATATTAGAGTGAAAACTAATTGTAGGATAGTTCGAGAGGTCAAATTGTTTTTTAGAGTTTTTAAAAACTACTTAAATAAATTACTACTTATTAAATATTTTATGAAGCCAGTGGTTAATTGGAAAGTAGACATCATTGAGGTTCAAAAAACATTTGCCTATTTTTGTTATAACACTTACATTGAAAAGGATTGTACAGAATTATCTTGTGTTTATAATTGTTATCTGCTGGTTTTATAATTGGATGGCATGCAAGCTGATAATTGTACCCAAAAAATTTCAAGCTTCTTGATGACAACGAAGGCTTTTTTTTTTTAGTTTCACTTGACAATGCGATTGACAATCTTAGCTCGATAGACCTTGGTTTACTTTTTAGTATACTCGTTAGGTGAATAGAAATCGTATGTATGTATCTAAAGTATATTGACTTGTGGTAAAGCTGAAAAGAACCATCGTTAAAAATTAGTGTTAGATTGTGATTTTACTTAAATTTATTATACTAGTATTACAACGCTTATTAAAATATTACAATTATTAATATTGTAATTAATGTTTAATTAATATTTAATATTTAAATTAATTAATAATTAATATTTAAATTAATTTTACAGTTACAGTTGATAGAAAAGATTGTTACTTTTAAAATTTTGTAAAAAATCTTTTTTATTTATTTATTTTTAGTTATTTGTTATATTTAACATTCACACTTTATTTTACTTTTCTGTGTTAACTATCTTACCTATAATTAATAATTACCATAATTATCATCTGTCAGTAATAATTATCATAACTATCATCTGTCAGTAATAATTATCATCTGTCAGTAATATTCATCTGTAATTAATGCATTATTGTATTACCTATCAGTATGTATTACATCAAAGACAATTTCTTTATTGCTTCCCATGTCTTCATCAGTGACAAAAACTTTCCCAACTTCTGTTCCAGCATTTTGCTCTTCAACAAAACTAAAGTTGTAGCTGATAAAATCAAATTTTGGTTTATTATCGTTTTCATCAAGTATTGTAACACTTAACAGAGCCTTTGATTCTAAAAAAAAAATAAAAAATGATGGAGTTCCAAAGTTGTTTCCAAACAAAATATTTTTTAAACATCAACCAGGCACATTCTCATAAATCTAGTTACATCCTCCATTGATCCTAATAAATTAGCTTAAATCAGGCTTTATATATTATTAGGACAACTTATTTATTTATTTAACACTCTATTTATGCTATATTAACTATTATTCTGATTTTACAATATCTCAATAATAATATAGATGCAAAAAAACGAACAAACAAAAAAAACAAAAACAATAAACACAACAATAAGATGATTAATTGCAAGTATTTTTATAAGCAAGTGTTATATTTCTATATTTGGAAAGTGTTATATTTCTATAGTTGGAAAGGTCCTCAAATGATTTACTTTATAAAAGAACTGAAAATTTGTAAGAAGATTTGAAATTAAAAATGGTTCTTTTACTAACTTTTTTTTTTTAAGTTTTTGTGAAAAAAAGAAAATTACATAATTTCTTTTGTATGTTCAAAAAAAATTTACATTTACATGTAAAAAAAAATTTAAATTTAAAAAATAACATTATTTTACAATTTTATAATTTAATTTTATGCGTAAAAACACAAAAATGTAATTTTCACATTCAGATTTAAAAGTTTTCACTTAGTTTGAGGCAACAATTTGATCATAATTCAATATATAAGAAATTATTAGTTAGAACAGTGATTATGTCAAATGCTTTTAAATGTTAATCTTCTTACAGTCTGCATGTAACAGCAACATGAAACAGTGTTGTTATTTGACGAATACAAAGTAAAGAAACTTAACCTTGTTTTAAACTTTCCATACTTAAGTATAAAACAAGTTATAAACTTTTAAAGTAATAATTTAAATTGAAGTATTTAAAAAATTAAAAGTTTACTCTTATTTTATATTTTGTTTTCTATTTATGTTTTGGAATTTTTTTTTGGAGTTGAGAGAGTTTTAAAAAAAACTGATTGTAGTGACTCCCTATTCAAGCTCTAAGGAGGTGACTTGAATAATAAAAAAAAACTAATTTCTTTTTTCTTTTTCATATTTTATGTTAATAAGCTACTTTTTAACATAACTAATAATAATATAATAATCTACTAATAATAATTAATATATCTTATATAATTATTAATAATTAATAATAATATAAGAATAAATAAATTAATTAAAAGTAAATTTCTTTTACAAGTAAAAGTTATCCTTTTTTTAAACTAAATTAATGTTACTTTTACATGTAATATTTTGTTAAAATGAATCTTTTTTTCTACTACTGAAAATTTCTGGAAATCTCTGAATCCCTTTTGTAAAAATCAATATTTAAGATGATGCTAAAGAGTAATTCCGTGTCCGTGTTATATTTTATTTTTGACTTATATTGTTTTGATCAATTCCCACCATTTTTAGATTTACATTTTTCCTTATAAAACCATGTCTTTAAAAGATAGAAAGCTAAAAATAAGTTAATCTCCTGAAGATTAACTAAAACTTAGTTAACCTTCAGGTGAAGAGTTTAGATACATAAATAAAAAACTCATACTCTAATTATAAAGAAATTAATCGCAATTATAAAAACAAAGAGTACTTGAACCAGCAAAAAGTTGGGGCGTGCTGTAAATTTTTTAAATTTTAAATTAGATTAGTATATGTTTTAAGTACAATATGACAAAAAAAATTCCTTTTGCAAAATATGTTTTAAAAATTAAATAAAAATTTTATAACAATATTAATCATAGCAATTTTGGTTTTTCATATTATTCAAAATAATAAACAAAACCATGCATGCTTAATTTATATATAATTTTATTTATAATTTTTGATGTATATTTATAACAAAAATTATTGCATTTTTATGATTTTATTTAAAAAAAATTGTTTTGAAATTTTATAACAATTGTCTGATATTATAGTTGGTGCACTTAATATCGATATTATATTAGTGATTGGTACCCTACAACAATCATCGCTTTTTGACCAGAAAAACTGTTCAAATGGACCATTTGAATGCATAAACAACATTTTTATAACATTAAACTTCTAATCTTTTTCTTCAACTACTGCAATCCACCAAAATGAGTCATATGTACATGCATAATGTCTGTACAAAATTTATTGTACTTAATTTTTGATAAATTGATTTGTTGGTTATACTGATAGGTTTTGTATTTTTATTGTTGCTATTGTTTTTAAATGTCATACATGTTTTTAAAACAGGTATGCGATGGTGAAATCTTCAAGTTCCTGGTTTTACTTTTCTCTTTTCAAATCATTAATTTTGTGCTTTAACTTTAATCATAGATTTTTTTAAAGAGTTTTATCGTTTGCATTTTATGGGTGCAAATTCAAAAATTGTATTCACTGTTATAGTTGAATTTTCTTTTAGACATTACAAAATTTCTCTTACTGTTGTCCATTTTACAGTACCACCTATCGCATCACAAGAAGATTTGCCATGACTGGTTACAAGAAAATCCATTCATCCTCCAACAAAAAATCTTTTAAGGTTTGGCATTTGGAAATTTTTATAATTTTAATACTGTTCTCCACTTCATCAGAAAAGTAACACAATTTCGTAATTAAAGGTAGAGCTTTTTTAATATAACCTAAAATGGTTTGAATTTGATAAACAAACAGATGTCATGCATCATATCATCGGACATAAAACAAAACGACTCAAGTAAAACAATCTCAATTACTTTATAGTATAAGACAACTGGGTGAAGGGTGACCAATGATAACTTTGGCTCTCATCTTGCACAAATATTCTCATAATTTTCTAAAAAGTCACAAATCATAATACACTTTCACTTTCAGGTTTTGAATTTTTAGGAAACTTTGTTTGACATTTAGAAATAAACAAACGATCAATTAGTTCATGGATAAACTTTGCCAACAACTCTATATAAGTTTCAACATTTTCAGTTTGTGTGACAAGTTGGGTTTTGTCAGTACCTTGATGTCACTGGTTTAGACTTAACTCATCATCAAAATTTAGTTCTTCGAGCTCTTTAAAAAGAAATAGCTATAGGGCATCTGTCCCTGTACAACTCAAACATCTATAAATTATACACTTGTTTTTTGAAGTATCACAAATTACCTAAAAAATGATATTAATTTTATATAATTAACTTTTTTTAAAAGTTTTTTCAGAAACTTTATTTAATTGGAATAAAAAAAAATTAATTCCACCCTCATATTTGGGGAGTGTGAAATTGCAAATTCATGAGTAATTAAAAGAATACTTAATTGAAAAATGCAACCAATGATAATAATTAAAAAAAAATCAATAATAACAGTTAAAAAAACAACCAATTAATAAAAAAAATATTTTTATTTATGTGATGATGTTGAATCTTTAAGAAATTTTGGAGGTTGAGTTGAGTCACTTGTGCTGTACTTTTTGGTGCAATAAAACTCTTTTTGGAATGCATGTTTGACAAAGACAAAATTTGCATTTTGACTTTTTGCACTTTTCACACCATCCACTATTTTGACTTGGTTAAGCTTTGCTCAAAACACTACAACACTTTTTACACTTGAGTTGGTTTGCTCCTGTTGTTGTGTTGGAGTCGCTGTTGTTGACTGATTTATCTACTGCTCATTATTAAAGTCAAGCTTAATGTTTTGTAGTTTGTTTTGCTGTTTTTTTGCTGGCAGCACCTTTCAATCTTTTATATATTTCTCTTTTAAGACTCCCCTTCACTTGTTTTTAATTATGATCATTAAAGAAACTTCTGTTTCTTTCTTCATTAATAAAAAGCAGTTTTCAAAACTAATATAAACTGTTACAATTTAACAATGATAATATTGTTAATAAATAAGTACAAAATAATGATATTAAATAAAAACCTCTTTGTTTTTTGCCATTGTCTTTCACTTGGATTGTAGTTGTTATGTTATTTAACACTTCTCTATCTATTAAACTATTGGTTCTGATTTCTCCACTTATCTAAAAAAATATAAATATGAGACTATATATTTAATATATCTTATACTTGTTAACTATGATTTTATATTTTACTTATATTCATATATATATATATATATATATATATATATATATATATATATATATATATATATATATATATATATATATATATATATATACATATATATATATATATATATATATATATATATATATATATATATATATATATATATATATATATATATAAGGTTTACTGTTTAAAATAAAATACAGCTTTTGAGTTTTTTTGAGTTTAAAGTTGACAAAAAAAGTTTTTTAACTGAAAAAAAGCTCATAAAATTTTTCTTTTTAAAAAGCCACGAAACTTTATAGACTAGAAAGTTTTTTGTTTTTTTAATTCAGAATATATTTAAAATATTCAGAATTTTAACAATATATAAATATTCTAATAATGGTTTTACTGTTTTTATTATTTAACTATATTTGTTTTATTTAATTGTTATTTCATTTTTGCTTTATCAACTAATTTATTTAAGGATAAGTGCAGTGGAGTGCACATACATTGACAGATATAGATAGGTAGAACAAGCAGGGAGTGCGCATATGTCAAATGAGGGGCCGGCAGTCTATTTAGTTAAATATAAAGTATTTTTTTAATTTTTAAAATCTTTTCTGATATTCTAATTTAACTCTTTTAAAAAAACTTAATGTTATATATAAAAACATTTTGTTGTAAAAACTAAAGATGACCATTCAGTGCTGTTGCAACACACTCAGAGTCCTGTTGACAAAACTGATCCTTTTAACAATTGTTCTGCAATTTCTGCAGAACTATAATAAACTTGGTGGTCTAAATCCTATTATAGACTTGGTGGCCATCTGGACTTTTTTACGCATCATGATGCCTCAGCAACCATCCAGGAGTATATACACACACGCACACACACACACACACACATATATATGTGTATAAATATATATACACATGTATATATATATACATACAGTATTGGACAAAACATTTGCAACCAACATCGAACAATGCTAAAAAGTGTTCCTAATTTTACATGTCTTAAAAACGAAATGAACTATACTACCACAGCAAACAGTTCAGGAGTCTGGAGTCATAGCATGCCATGACATGAGCAATCAGCTGACAGGTGACAGCACACAGGCAGAACTTTGTTGACAAGTGCCATTTTGCGGCGGACAAAACAAGTGCAACTTTTTTGGTTTGTTTCATTTTCTTAAGTCTGGTCCGTGTCAACGTCACCGAAGTTTTTTAATAATTAAAGGAAGTATCCAGAAGTTTCCAGAAGCATGCAGAAGCTTCCAGAAGTTTCCAGAAGAAGCATCCAGTAGCATCCAGAAATATCCAGAAACATTCAGAAGCATCCAGAAGCATCAAAAAGAAGCATCTAGAATCTTCCAGAACAGGTTCACACAGGTTCATTTTACTATATAAGAGACATGTAAATCGACATGTAATTCAGTCAGTATATGGAAGTCAATCAGTCAGTATTATCAAGACAGTTTATCGAAGTGAGTTTTATCAAAGTGTTTTATCGAAGAACATCAATACAAGAAGTGAAATACAACAAGTGTTTCATTACATCAATCCAGTCCACATCCAACCAAGACGTTGTGTTCCACAGAGTATTATTGTATCATCACAAGGTAAATGTAACACGGTAAGCCTTGAGAAGCGTGATTATTTATTTTTATTATTTTTATGACTTCAAGTGCAAAAATGGCTCCCGACAGTCTTGGATTGGAACTAAGAAAGAAAATTATTGGCGATTACGTAAGTGGAATGTCACAAAAATTTTAAAAATACATTTTTTTCAAATTTTTTCATAGCAAATACAATTTGTGTTAAAATTAGCAGCATCTTCTTTCTCTCCTCTCTTGCAACAAGCATCACATTTTGCCTTTGATCTACATATTTGATTCTACATATTTGATTCTACATTTTGATCTACATATTTGATCTACATATTTGATCTACATATTTGATTTACATATTCTGGTCTGCATATTTACTTGCAAAGTAATCATAGTAATGAAAAATGTTAAAAATCTCTCTTATCTTAACTTAAATCTCTCTTAACTTCTTTTTTTTTTCAATTATGTGAACAATTGACATGTCTTCTGAATCCAAGGCATCTGGAGTGGATACACTTAATGCCTGTCTATCATTTATATATAAGTGTGAACAATGGACAACTTTTAACTTGTTTTATTTTATTAAAATTTTACTTATTTTAAATTAAACTTTAACAAAATTTATTTAAATTAAAATTTTCAATATTAATATTAGCAGCATTAAGAATACCAGTTAACATAATAAAATGATCTCCAATAGTTATATTGTATCTTGTAGCACAAGCAGATGTTGGTTCAATAAGTTTTTCAGTAGTAAGCTATAAGAGAATCTTGTTCAGAACTCATTTCATAAACAAATACTCAGATAAAATATCTTCATTTTCAGAAACCTCAGTTTCTGAAAATGAAGATTCTTCTGTAACTTTCTTCTTCATCTTTTCTTTCTTATCTTTTTGCTTTTCTCCTTTCTGCTTGAAACTGTTTCTGGTAGAAACAGTTTCAGTATTATTATGTATTTATATTTTCTTTTTATCTGGTACACCAATGATGGAATATTTTAGGAGATAACATGTTCTTCTTAAATTAGTAGAATAAATAACTACAATTTATTCTTTTTAACCTTTCATATGTCTGAAAAAATAAATTATACTTATGTGATGTAAAATTTAATTAGGTAGTAAATTAGGCAATAAAATAGAGTTGGGCAGTGAGTATAATTGTACATACATTCAATAAAGAAGATAGTTTTAATATTTGATATATTCAAATGAAAAAAATACAATTTTTTGTCAATGCTTTATAAATTTTATTACAAAAATAATTATTTTTTTGTTTTTTACAAAAATTCTAAAAAAGCAGCATCAATGTCAAACCCAAACTTAAAATCTTTTTGGAATAAATGACTAACAAGAGAGTGTAGTTAATCATAAAAAGAATCTTTAGAATTAGGATAATTTTAGCCTGTTCATTTGTTTTTATAATTTTTTTAAAAAGTATTTATTTTCATGTCTGCATATAGAAATTAATTCAGATTTTTTTTAGATTTTTTGTTTAGTAAATTTTCTTGATCTGAATGGGTAATGATTTCAAATTTTTCTTGTAAACATAGTATACATTTTTTAAAAATGTTACTATAGGCAAGTGCAGTTTTTAGAGTAGACCAGTTTAATTTAAAATTAATATTTTTTTCTTTTAGTTGCCAAATATACTTTGACAGCACTAATATATACTAAATATGACAGAACTTTCTGTTCCAAATAATGACAAAACTCCCTATGAAACATTTTTTCTATAATTTATATATATATATATATATATATATATATATATACATATATATATATATATATATATATATATATATACATTTTATCAGATAAAAAATTTTATATTTTATTAATATAATTTAAAGTGTAATAATTTTATATTTATTAGTTAGTCCAATCTAATCAAAAACATTCGCATTTTAATTGACACTCTTTTTTTTAACTTTTTTATTTTATTGCAATAATTGTGCCTTTTTCAAAAAATTGCAGTTTATTATGCAATTAATTCTTTTTTTTATAAAAATGACTTTGTTTTTTTATTTTAGTTGCAATGACAAACATACTATTGAGTATAATTATACTACTTGATGGGAAGTGAGAGCTAAAGCTCTCACTACCCGCCTGGTTATGCAAATAATATCTATAAAACTTCAAAAGTGTTTTATTTTGTATTTAAAAAAATCAAAAAAACTTTAAAAAAAAAAAGCGGAAGGATTTGAACCATGGTAAAGCACATCAGAAACACTGTGAGCTAACCACTGAGGCCACTGAGGGGTGTTGTAATACTTAAAAATAAAATTAATTTACAAATACTTTAAAACTATTTAATAAACAAAATGCATGCATACATACATACATACATACATACATACATACATACATACATATATACATACAATTATACATACAACTATACATACATACATACATACATACATACATACATACATACATACATACATACATACATACATACATACATACATATATACATACATGTTTATATATATATATGTATATATATATATATATATATATATATATATATATATATATATATATATATATATATATATATATATATATATATAAATATGCATTAGTTATAGTGTATAATAACTTTAAATATGTAACATCTATAAAACTCTAAAAGTGTTTTATTATGTATTTTAGAAAAACTGAAAAAGATTAAAAAAAAAACACAACAAGCCATCACAAAAATTTGAACCATGACGCTTTGCATTTGAATGCTGCAAGCTAACCACTTCAGCTATTGAGGTGTTTTGTACATCAGATGTTTTAATAGTATTTAACAAACAAAAGACTATATAAAAGGACAGAGTCATCACATGAGTGATGAGTACTCATCACTCATCATGACTCATCAGTGAGTGATGAGTAACATGAGAATGAATATTAGTAAAATTATCTATTAAGTGACAAGTAACACAAGAATTTTAGTAAAATTCTTGTGTTACTTGTCACTTAAAAATTGATAGTGAGTAACACAAGAATGAATTTTAGTAGATGGCACAAAAGATGTTAGCTCTTTAGAGCAGCACCCTTTACAGCATTTATAGAAAAGAGAAAGAGAAGCAACATTACAACAATGTGAAAATGGTTGAAGGTTGGCTGCAGGTCCAACTATGTTTACAATGCATTTTTGCACCTTGTCCAAAAAAAAAGGGTGCCATTCAAAGATCTGCTCCAGATATGGCAACAGTATTCCATACAAGGACGGATTTGAGATTTATGGAGATAAAGAATAGAACCCAGAGTAAGAAAGTGGCAAGCTCAATAAAGAGATGCAGTGTTAACAGATACTAACTTTCAATGGATTTGATTTCCAAGACAGTTTCCGAGAAAGATTAGAAGTAATAGTTAATCCTAGAAGACAAAAAGTAGATAACTCATTGAGTACATTACCGTTCATAAAAATAGGAAGATCTAGATTGTTGCAATAACAATTAGCTAAGAAAAATTGAGTTTTAGTTGAGTTAAAGTTCACAAACCACTGAGAGAACCATGCTGTAGCATAAGTGAGATCTTTTTCAAGCTCAAATGCGCCCTCCAAGCAATCAGATTGTGTTGGCTTCTAATCAAGACAAGAATAAATGGTACTATCATCAGCAAACAATACCACCTTAGATTTGAGAACTTCTGGTAGATTAATGCAAATTAAAATTATTGATTTATTTAATTATTAATAAAAATTAATGCAAATTAAAAAAAGTTTAGGGCCAAGTATGGAACCTTGAGGAACCCCTAAAATTAAAGGAATCAATAAAAAGTGCTGTCCATCAAGGACAACTTTTACACTACAATTGGTAAGGAAGGATTCAATAATCTTAAAGATGTTACCTGATATTTAACAATTTAAAGAATGACTTAAAGAATGACTGATATTTAACAATTAACATATTCAATATACAATAATCAAAATATTCAAAAAAAATTTCACAACAATATAGATTACAGTAAATATATTAATACATAATATATAATAATTAAAAATATATAAAAAAAGAACCTTTCACCTAATAAAATAAAAAAATTTACCTGATCTATTTTTAACAGAGCACTAAATATAAAAAAAGACAATGTGGCATTTTCTCCAGCATCAACATCACTTGCATCAACAGAACATACAAATGTACCAACAGGAGAATTTTCTCGAACAGAACAATCATACAAACTTTTTCGAAACTTAGGACCATTATCATTTTCATCATTAATAATGATAATAATAGTTGATATACTTTTTTGCGGAGGTATGCCACGATCAGTTAAACTGATTTCAAAGCTATATTTACTAATATTTTCTCGATCAAGAATGCCATTAACCTTTAGTTGATCATGCTGAATTTTAAAAGGTAATTTTGAATCCATTAGAGAGTAATCTATTATGGAGTTTGAACCACTGTCTTTGTCT
Organism: Hydra vulgaris; assembly: GCF_038396675.1. NCBI lineage: Eukaryota > Metazoa > Cnidaria > Hydrozoa > Anthoathecata > Hydridae > Hydra > Hydra vulgaris. Next base: position 3,583,464 of record NC_088926.1, on the reverse strand, counting down.
ACACCATTTAAAACAAATATTGTTTTCTCTTTAACTTCATTCTCTACTACATAAATGGTTTGATTCACCATGATTGGAGCATTATCATTCAAATCAACAATTTGTATAAAAACTGATGCATTAGCTTTTAAAGATGGCGCTCCACCATCTTGAACATAGACAGTGAATGAAAAACTTTGAGTTACTTCATAATCGATAAACCCTTTTGTTGTAATCAAACCTATGAAACAAATTTTAAAATATTACTTATTTATCATTATTATTTACTATTATTTATATGTTCTAAAATCGCTCCAGCTGTATCAAAAAAATAATTCAAATTTGTTTTTGATTTATATCTACACTTTTCTTATCAGTAAAAGATTACTACATCTGTCCAACAACATCTGTGGAGTAGTCCAAGATCATCTGTACACTTTTGTCCAAGATCATCTGTATTTTTTATTTACTACATCAGTTCTATATCATCTGGAAATTCAAAACTCCCTAACAACATCTTTAGGAAGATGTAACTACATCTGGTAATTTTTCAACAAGTACAATAACATCTGAAAGAATTTCCTCCAGATGTAACTACATCTGAAAAAATTTTATATATTTAATATTTTTTTCCAGATGTACCTACATCTAAAAAAAACCATATACATAATTACATCTGGTTAAAATAATGCATTATTACTTAATAACATTTGACAGATGTAACTACATTTGAAAAAAACCATATAAGAAACTACATCTGATTAAAATAATAGTTGTACAGATGTTATTATACTTAGATAATTAAAAAGATGTAACTACATCTGTAGTAGTTATATACCTTATACACAGATGTTACTAAAATTTCATTGATGTATAATCAGTGAAATTTCAGATGTTATTGGACAGATGTTATAATACCTCAGTGTATTTACAGATGTTGTTAAACAGATGTTATTAGACATAGCAAAAACTGATGTTGTTACCCTGATCCTTTATATCTTTTATATCTTTTTATATTTCAATTTATTTAACGATATATATATATATATATATATATATATATATATATATATATATATATATATATATATATTACTTTAAAAACATCAAGAAATGCAGTTTCTCTCATTACTAATAATTTTATTATTTCAGAAAATTTCGCAAACTTATTTAAATGATAAATATATATCATATCATAAATAATATACTAAAAAGATGCTATCACTAACATTCAGATAAAACTGCACAATCACAATCCAAATATTTTAACTGTTTTTTTTTTTTTTTTTTTTTTTGTTATTCACCTCCTCAAGGCCGAGAAGGCCACTACAGATGAGGAGGCTACTTAATAGTGGTTATAACCCTCTCTCAACTCTTTAACTCCGAAACACGAACCTTGACGAACAAGGCTGCTGCACGGAGAAACTGTTTTATTTAAAGGTTATATTTAAGCTCTCCAAAGAGCTTAATCAATCTGTAGTAACCCTATCATTAGCATTTCATAAAACCTATCATTAGCATTTCATAAAACCTATGGCCAAAAAAGTAATTATTTGGGAAAAACAAGAACATTAAAAGTAGAAAATAAAAAGTTTGAAAGGAAAATTAGGGAGACCCTAGAAAAATAAAAAAAGTGTGCTCTGCAAGAAATGGCAGGATAAATCTTGTTTCGGGCACCATTTTTAAAATTTAAATAAAAACGAAGCTATTTAACTGGTGAAGCCAATAGTAATTTATACAAACTATAACAGCTAAAGATTATTGTAATATTTAACAAGTAATGCTTAAAAATAAGTAATGCATTTTTTTATAATTGAATAATATATTTATGCATTATATATATAAATTGTTGAAAAATAAAAGCATTTATTTTGATAAAATTGATTATAAGTTTAATAAATTTTGAAAGAAAAATTTTTTAAAAACCTTTTTATTAAAATTTGTTTGACTGAAATTCTTTTTTTTTAACTTCAGCTCAAAAATATTGTGATAAAAAAATCTTATTATGAAAAGCTCAGTGTATATAAAATATAAATGTATATAAACATACATGTATAAAAACTATACATATATATAAAAATGTATATAAATTGATATAAAAATAATTGAAATTTTATATTACAAATATAGAAAAATGTAAGTAAAAACAGGATCAACAAATATGAAAATTACAAATAAAAAAATTTAACCTGTTTTAGAATTTATAGTAAACGGTAGACCTTGCAGACTCTCTATTGAAAAAGTAAGATCTCCACTTGGACCAAAATCATTATCTTTAGCCTTGATTAACAAAGCATCAGTTCCAATTTCTACATTCTCATTTAAAGACTTTACATAAGGTTGATCAATAAATATTGGTGCAAAATCATTTGTATCTACATCAAAATTTAAAAGTGTATTTTCATGCAAATACTATATGAAGCAAAAAGTGATTGAAAATTAGTTTAAATTTAGTATTAAAAACTATTATAACTAATTAATATCATTAATAAATTAACTAACATAATTAATGTTTAATGTGTCATTTTATGCATAAAATAAAAATGGCTGAGTTCCTCCAATCAGCAACACACTTAATTTCAACAAATTCAAGATCAATAAATAAGATTGGGAAAAAGAAAATGATTAGCTTGTTGCTGGAAAATACCAACAGAGACAGTTCAAAAGCAAGAAAGCAAAATTTGTAAAGACCAAATGCTTATAAATATGTAAAAATGTCATAAAAATACATAAAAACCTTTCATTAACTATTAGCATCTTTCAAATACAATAAAAATGTTAAAGAACATGTACAGTACTGCCTGCTTATGAGTTTCAGTCAGACCAATCAGCAGTTAAAACATCATGAAACAAAAGCAATTAGTTAGGTCAAAATTAAGTTTCTAAGGCAACATCAAAGCATTGATTAAATGCTTTTGAATTGATAACTTGATATGGAATGGAAATAAATGCTTAAAAATCAGTGGATTAGGATTCAGAGAAATTAAAGCAGTTAACCTAAAGGAATCTGAGATTAAATATGTGCTGCTTAGCAACTTTGATGCATTCATGGTACAATGAAATACTACTTGTTCAAAATGGAAAAGATCTACAAGGCCAGAACAACAGCGAAAACCAACTATAAAAATCAAAATGTTTACATGTGCTTCATGTTACAGGTAACATATGTTACTTTTAGTTTGTTTAAACTGCTTCCGCTAAACACCACAAGTACAGCAACAACTTATTGTGCTCAACTTAACAAACTTCAAGCATAGTACACAAAAAAACGCCCAGGGCATAAAAAAGACTTTCTCCATAACTACGTTTGTTCTTATATTGTAAAATTTACACAACAAAAATTATTGGAGCTCTGCTGGGAGCTATTGCCTCATTTGCATTACTCGCCTAAATAATTAAGACTTATTGTTAAGGTCACTAAGCAACAGCTTGTGCAATCAATGACTTGATAATCATTTGATTTGTTATTAAACCTTTAATTGCAAAAGCTGTTGCTTAGTGACCTTAACAAATAAGTGTTAAGAAATAAAAGCAAGAGATTATAGACAATAAAAATCAATAAAAATGAAGACAATAAAAAAATAAAGACAATAAAAAGATTTCTGCAATAATGGCATTTATTATTTGCCAAATATTTGACAAGAAATCAATAACAAAAATGATTATATTGTTAAAAGTTAGATATACAATAAAAAAAAATAAACAAAGTAAAAAATGTTTATTTTTTAGCCAAACAAACACATATACACGCATTTGCAGTTGGACAAAAAAGAAAAAGTTAAAAAAACTAATTCTTCTCAGATGTTTCAGACAAATGAAAGCGGAAAATTTTTATGTTACAGATCGAAGGTAATATTTTATGTAATCAGTAGGGGAGACCGGGGCACGTTGGCCCACGGGGTAGGTTGGCCCATTCGAGTTTATTCAAAGGCTAGACGCTTTAACAAGCTGGGAATCTAAGTGAAGGTTGTTAGTAATTCAATCCTTTTTTCAAAAAAAAAATCATATTTATCGGACCATATTTGAGTGTGTAATATCGTTTTAATAATTTTTCATACATCAAAGTAAATTTTGAAAAACTTGTTTAACGTGTTTATACTCACTGACGTTTGACAGTACAGCATTATTCAAATGCCATATTTAAAGGTTATAGTGTAAGGATTATTTTAGTATATAATGTTCCACAAAATTAGTTGACAGAGTAAGGCGAAAGTTGTTCATACTCTAAACATGACAATGGGGCAGATTGGCCCGATGCAACGGGGGCACGTTGGCCATGTGGCCAACTTGCCCCGTAGATTTTTAAAATAATTCGGGTAAATTTGTGACGGAAAAACTGTTTTTGTTATAAAAGTATTAAAACTTGTAAAACATATTAGATCAGAAATTAGCCTCTTAAACAAATTGGCATTTGTTTTTATACGTTTTTTTGGGTTTTATACGTCGATTATAAGAAAATATCACTGGAATACATAAGATTTAAATTGGTTTGTTTGATTTAAATTTTAAAGTTTTAAAATTAAAGATTTTTAAAATTAAAGATTTAAATTGGTTTGATTGGGCAGGTTGCCCCAATCCTTGGGCCAACCTGCCCCGATATCGGGGTAGGTTGGCCCACCCGATATGACCTAACAAAAACAGTTTTTAATGTGATAAAAAGCTATTATGAACTTTTATTAATGTTTTTACCGGATAGTCTAAGGACTAGCCAACCTTTTTCCAAAAAAAAACAAACTAAAAAACAAAAAGCTAAAAAGTTACACATCAAGGAAAAAAAAGCGGGCAAACGTGCCCCGGTCTCCCCTAACAACAAAGTTTTATGTGTTCAAAGTGTTAATAAAACTAATGTTAGAAAAAATTTTTTTTTAATTCTTAAGGTAAAAATATATATTTTTCAAAAAATGTATTATTTTATAAGCAATACAAAAAATTAATAAGAAAATGTTGACCAAGTTGGTTTAAAATAATTTTTTTTCTATCAGATTGGATTTGGTGCAATCCAATAAAAAATAAGCAAACCTTCCACAGTAATTTCAATAAAAGTTTCTGAAGATCTTGATGGTGATCCTTTATCAGTTGCAGCTACATTCAGGTTGTATTTTTTCTGTTTTCTGAATTTAAGTGTTGCTATTAATGTTAAACTTCCAATGTTGGGATCAAGAGAAAAAATATTTTCTTCGTTTCCATCCAAAATTCTGTAAGTGATTTCTTTATTATTACCAATATCTATATCAGTAGCAGTGACCTTTAAAATTTTAAAAGATAAGTAACTAAAACAAAAATGTTGAGACAAACCTTTAAAACGTTCTTAAAAAATAAAAATAAAAATTTTGTATAAACTAAAAATTATGTTTTATTTTTTTTTAAACCTTATAAAATTAAATCTTTCAAATTAACAACATTAGAAATAAATAAAACAAAATATTGTGGTAATTAAAACATTATTTTTATTATTAATGCATTACTATGGCTACTAAAATAATATAATCTTTTTAACTTTTTTAAAATTTCATCAAACTATAAACAAAAGGTGATTCAGAGTATTATTTCATTAATTTTGAATGTTTGCTTAGTTATTTTTTTTATTTGGTAATATTTCTATGAATGATTAGATAGTAATGGGTCAATATTAAACTAGAAATGTAATCTATTGAACTATATTTTAAAGAATTGAGAATAAGTAAAAAAAAAAGATATTGAAATATTTATATACCAATTAAAATACAATAATGTAAGAATAAACCAACCACAACCTTTGTAATTATTGTATTGAGTAGTTGGTTTTCTTTAACAGTCAAAATGTACAAAGATCTATCAAAAATAGGACTGTTGTCATTAAGATCATTGATTTGAATTGTATAAACAGCTGTATTTGATAAAGATGGATCGCCCAAATCATGCACAGTTATATTAAGACTATAGAAATCAATTTTTTCACGATCTGGTTGCTTTTGAGTAACCAATTCTCCTTGATTGTTGATAGTAAACATATCATCTGTATTACCAGAAATGATTAAAAAACGAACTTGAGCATTGAGACCTATGAAAATGAATAATCTTATTGTAAAAAGGAAAAAAATTGAACTAAACACTTAAAACAGCAAAAAAATAAAAACAATAATAAAAAAAAACCTTCATCAATATCTACAGCTTCAAGTTTGGTAACCACCGTTCTAGTTTTAACATTTTCATCAATACTAAGGTTTCTATTTCCAATGAATGTTGGAGCATTATCATTGACATCAACCACAACAATTGTTAAGTTGACTGATGAATGAAGCGAAGGCTTACCTTGGTCTGTAGCAGTTATCACTAATTCAATAACTGGTTTTGTTTCTCTGTCTAAATTATTATCCAAGGATAGTATTCCATTATTGCTATTGATATGTATACCTTCATTAGAACTGGAAATACTGAAAATAATTTTAGCATTGATCCCAGCATCAATATCTAAAGGAAAAAATGTTTAAATTTTTTGTCATAAGTTCAATTTTACTAAAAGTAGCAGTAATAGCAGTAGCAGTAGTAAAAGTAATGGTACTAGTGATAGTAGCATTAGCAACAGCAGCAGCAGCAGCAGCAGCAGCAGTAGTAGTAGTAGATTTTGTTAGGAGTAGCAGAATTTTGCCAGCTTCAAGTCTTATGTAAGTCAGTTTATGTAGGCAAAAAATAATATAAATTATATGCATAATATAAATTTTTCTCAAAAAAATGCTACTTAGGTTCAATTGTATTTTAATACAATTTTAAAATAAATTTAAAATTTAATAGTATTTGCTTTTAATTGTATTTGATATTAGGTTGTATTTTATCAATGTAAGCAAAAATTAAAGTTAAAATAAAAAAAATTTAACAAAATATAATTCAATAAGAACATTGACAAAATAAGGACAAAATGACAAACAAAAACTTTATGTCAAAAAAACCTTAAAGATAACCAGAACTAATTGTTCTAAATAATTTGATATTCAAAAAATTAACAAAAAAACTTTAGAGTGCAGTCTAAAACTTTTGTCAGCAATATTACTGCTACTACATTTTTCAAAATAATATCTCACTACCACATTTAGTAGGGATGTACCGAAATTCCATTCCAGCCGAATTTTGTGACTTTTAAGTCATTCCGGTTCTGGCCGAAATTATAATATTTTAGGCTGGAATACCGGAATTTATTTTTTACTTTATTTATTTAAGACATGTGATACAGACTGTATAAACTAAATCAAAAAATCATTGCCCTACAGAGTAATGAAGAACTATGAGCAAACCAGTAAATATTTCATATATATGTATATATATATATATATATATATATATATATATATATATATATATATATATATATATATATATATATATATATATAGATCTATAGTTTGTTGTCTTTGGGAAGAGCGGAAGGAAAAAAGTGATTCTTACGCCAACACATACGTCACTTTTAATTACTTTTGACTTTCGTCCAACATTTTCGTGTTGGACGAAAGTCAAAACCATTAATTTAATTACAAATTAATTGTTATATAAAAAAACCACAAAAACGCAAATTTAATTGACCAGAATGTTTTTATAAGCATTCTGAATGTTTTTAAAACATTCTGAATGTTTTTAACAATATAAACAATGTTTTTATTTTTATTTTTTTTAATAAAATGTTTTTATTTTTATTTTTTTAATAAAATGTTTTTATTTTTATTTTTTTTAATAAAATGTTTTTGTTTTTATTTTTTTTACTGTAAATCATGCGCGGAGTGTTGCTACATCGACTATCTTATAGCCTGACTTGCAAGGGAGTGCTGCTACATCGACTGACAAATAGCCTGACTCGCAAGGGAGTGCTGCTACATCGACTGACAAATAGCCTGACTCGCAAGGGAGTTCTGCTACATCGACTGACAAATAGCCTGACCCGCAAGGGAGTGCTGCTACATCAGGGTTAGGGTTTGGTTGGGGCAGGCAGTCTATCATTAATAAAAAAAATTCCGGTCTTGCATTTTAATTTTTACTTTTTGTCAACAAAATATGGAAAAAACTTTCGGACAACATCTAAGGGTTCTATATATATATATATGTATATATATATATATATGTATATATATATGTATATATATATGTATATATATATGTATATATATATATATATATATATATATATATATATATATATATATATATATATATATATATATATATATATATATATATATATATGTTATAGGTTGTAAATATATTATGCTGAGGTGCAGGCTTTCACTTTCAATATTAAAGGTAAAAAACTACATAAATATAAATCTCGTTCCAGCCGGAACTTTTTTAACAATTCCGGCAAATCTGGTTCCGGCTGGAATTCAAAATTCCCAATCCGGTACACCCCTAATTTTCAACAATTAAGAGTTTTTTATACAGAAATAAGTTTTGCAAGTAATAGTATGTACTAAAAAAAAACAGGGGTTAAAGCAACATTCAGGATAATCAAGCAGTGCTTGATACAATATTATATTTAACAGAGAATTCAGAGTATGCATATATAGGAAAACGTTGTATTTATTACAACTTTATATTTTAATAATATTATTTTATCAAATTTCATTATTCACTTTATTTTTTTAATTCCTTTATTTTCCGAATTATTTAAACTCCTGATTATTAAGCACGTTTTAACGTTTTTTATACTTATAACTTGTTTTTAACAAATATCAGTATAAATTTTAAATTTATATACCTTATATTTATAGCACCAGTATTAGTTTTAATATAAAATAAAATAAATTGAAGTTAGACTTTTATAGACGCTATTTATTGATCAAGTTATTTTTACTTGGATATTATATGTTTTTTAAAAGGTAATATATAAAGGCATTTTTCTACATAAAAATTATTTGCAAAAAAAGAAAACCCTATTATATCAAAGTTTCCAACTCAGATTAAAGAACTATTTTGTACTGACGTAATTTAATAAATACAATAGCGCATTAATCATCTGTTAGGCTGGAGTAGATGTATTAAGGATGTTGAATGCTTGATCTTCTTGACTCAATGCATGGGTTTTGCTTATTTCTCTATTTTTATGACAAGGCAACTCATTCTATTATCTCCTAATGAAGGTACAGCTCTAAAACTCTGTTTTATGGTTATGAGGCCGGCTGGTAGTCAGGTTTTACTAACTCTGAGGTAGCTCTCAGAGAAGCTGATTTCATCAACAGCTGTAAATTATCAGAGTATTAACAGTGCCATGTTGCGCATGGATGGTGTCCCTGTTCGTCCTTTTAGTGTGCATTGTTGAGGCCACATTTGGAGCCCTTTGTTACATCTTGGGATTTATTAACAATAATGCGGTAATTGTTCGGACCATTAAAAAGTGTAATGAGTAATATCTGAGCTTTAAGTCTTTAAGTTCTTTAACAAATCCAAAAATGACTAAAGTACCAAAAACTACAAAACACAAAAAACCATCGTTATCACCAAGTTCTCTAAACCTATCATTCACTAATATTTGTAGTATTCAAAGTAACTTTTTTTCTGTTGAGTCTTATCTCTGAAAAAGTTCATCTGACCTACTTGATCTTTGTGTGAATAAATTTGAGTTTAGTTGTTTCATCAGTGTTATGGATCTTAGTTGTGATCTTAGTGTTTCCCTTAATCTATATTGATGATATAGTTGACAAACAGGTTGACATATTGATGAATGTTCATTTCACTCCAGCTTCTGTATCTAAAGTGATTTCCTGGTTAGAATCTTCTACATTTGTGGTCCGAACAACATACCTGTTGTAGTGTTTCAGAAGTGTACTCTGGAGCTGTCGCCTATACTTTTAAAATTATTTAACAAGTGCTTATCGGAGTCTTGTTTTCTGACATTAGAAAAGCGGTATCTGTTATCCCTTTTTTCAAAAATTCTGGAGATTGATCTGACTCGTTTAACTACAATCCCATTAGTTTTCTTCCTATCATAAGCGAGGTTTTTGAATCTTTAATTAACAAACACTTTATCTCTCATCTTGAATCTACTAACTTACTTTCTGATCATCAATATGGATTTTGATCTTTTTGTTCTACAGCTGATTTGCTTAAAGTATGATAAAACTTATCAGTAATAACTGATAAGTTTTATCATGCATTTGAAAGATATGGAAAAGTTAAGGTTGTCGCTCTTGACATTTCTAAAGCCTTTGATAAAGTTTGACATGCTGGTCTTCTCCATAAGCTTTTTTCTTATGGTGTATCAAGAAATACTTTTAAAATTATTGAATCAAATTTACCAATCGTAGTATAAAAGTTGTTCGTAATGGACAGCACTCTTTTTCATACCCAGAACTTCAGAGGTTTCTCAAGGTTGTATTATTGGCCCAATACTCTTTTTAATTTACATTAACAATCTCCGAGAAATTCTCACATGTAAGGTGGCATTGTTTGCTGATGATACTACCATTAATTTTTGCTTTGAAAAGAAGCCAACTCTCTCTGATTGCTTGGAAGGGGCATTTACTATCTCACTTCTGCTACAGTAAGGAGCTCTCAATGGTTGGTGAACTTTAACTCAGATAAAACTCTTTTTTTTTTTCAGCTTCTTGTTATTGCAACAATCTAGATTTTCTTATATTTATGAATGGTAATGCACTTAATCAGTCATCTACCCTTCGTTTTCTAGGATTAACTCTTACTTCCAAGGTTTCTTGGAAACCATATGTCAAATCCATTGCAAAACTAGCTAAGGTTGCATCTCTTTATAGTGCTTGACACTTTTTTACTCAGGACTTAATTCTTTACCTCTGTATATCTTAAATCCGTCTTTGTATGGAATACAGCTGCCATATCTGGAGCAGATCTTCAAATGATGTCCATTCCCTTTTAGGTGCAAAAATGCATAGCAAACATAGTTGGACCTGCTCTTGCAGCCAACCTCCACCCATTGTCACATCGTTGTAATGCAGCTTATATTTTTATTTTCTATAAATACTGTAACAGACGCTGCTTTAAAAAGCTTGCGCCTCTTGTGCTATCTACTAAAATTCGTTCTTGTGATACTTAGTCTAGTTTGTTTCATCAAACATCAGTTCTTCGGAACTTGCTCCCTTCATCTTGTTTTCCTGATTCATAAAATTTGCAATATTTTAAGTCGTCTGTTAATCATTATCTTGATTTATAAACTTCATCTTTTCTCTTCCAGTAACTTCCAATTCTAATAGTGGTTGCTTGCATCCTTGTTGGAAGTGAATAAATCACAGTGGAAACTAACCTTTAAAAAAAAAAAAAACATTCAAAATTTTATATTTTTTAGTCTGAACACTTGTGATACTTCTTATCAAACGTACTCTTTAGTGAACTTTCAAATTTAGAAACAAAGTACATAATTATTATTAATCTTGTAGTAAAAGCATGAATATAAAAAAATAAAAACCAAGTGAACAATCATTCAAGTAAACAAGCTAGAGGCTTGTCAATCCTAAATTTAATTATAAACTAAATAAAATAGAAAACAAGTTTTTCCTTGTAGAGCCTATAACCAAATCATCAACTAAATCACGTTGAATGAAAATCATCTCCTACTTTTATTTTATTTATAAGTTTAACATTGCATAATTTACAGACATACCTTAACTTGAAAAAAAAATGGATATTGCAGAGTGGCTTTTTATAAGAAAAGACATGTCACTTAGTTTCAATATGAAAAAATCAAAAAAATACTTTAAAAAAAATATTTTACTTGTTGTTGTCTCCTTATACTATTATTATTTTTTTGTTTTGTTTTATATTTTATTTTACAATGTCATTTAGCTACTTGCCATACCGATGCCCAAGTTTTATGAAAAAATATTTTCAAATAATATGATTATTTTTTTATTACTTTTTTAAAAAGTGTGGTATTAAAAAAAAGTAATTTGACGTTTATTTAAAAAAATAAGATTCCCGAGTGCCAAGACAAGTTATGTATGTTTATCTTTTAAATATACATTAGAAAATAAGTTTTGAGTTTATTAAAATTACCAAAAGTAATTATTATTTGAGATATTAAAAAAAATATTTGTTGTTTTGCCATTATAACTCTGGTTGAGAGGTTAGTATTAACTTCATAAATCTGCATAGTTTTTACTGTTGTAAATATATCTGGTTTAAATTATTTATCTTTCTAAACTCTCACTGTAATAGTTACACTATTTACAGTACCTGGCTAAAATGTGTTAACTTATGTACTTAATAGTTTCTCTAACACATTTTGTGCGCATTAACATATTTTCAGACAGAGTTCCTACTGTTATAATTGATTTAAGAATTCTTTAATGTTATCATTTTTTAAAAGCTAAAATAAAATATTGTTAATCTTCAACCTAATTACCATATCTATTTAAAAATTGTTACAATTTTGTAATTGAAATTGTTATAATTATATAAATATTTTTTGAGAAGAACTTATTGTAGTTTACTTTGTTTATTTCATGAATATGTTGATCATTTACTTTGTTGAAACAGAAAAGTTATTTCATGAAAGACTAACATATAGAACTAACATACTTGACATGCCCCTCTCCCTATATCAGTCAATGTTTGTACTGATATGTACCCTCACTGACCTCCAATAAATGACCTCAAAGTTAATGTATGTATAGGATGTACCCTCACAGCTCCTTAAACCAGTATGCCAGATTGCAAACACAGAAATGTGTTTTTATACTTGTTTACAAGAATATACATATATACATATGAGTTTGTGTAAATATATGTATATATTTATAGATATAAGTATGTGCGTGTAGCAGGAATTAAAATCACTCTCTTGTCAAAACAACTTTCTTTTTGTTTTGTTTTTGGGTGTTAAATGATTGGAGCTAGTAGCAAAATTAAAAAATTCTGGTGAAACTTTATTTTTATTTTGTGACCCATTGTCCCATTCTTATTTGCTTTGTAAATTAATATAGTTTTAATAAAAGGGTTAAAATTTTATTAAATTTTAAAAAACAACAGGAAAAATTGTCATGCAACTATCAAGAATTGTCACGCAACTTGTCCTTGGGCTGATGCTTGGGCTGATGCTGATCTCCTCTGATAAATTCCCACTCTTACATAACAACCTTGATCCAGGCAGATATGAAAGTTCTTATTCCTTCTTATCGGTTTCAATTCAAGCCTCATTCTACTCCATGGTTTTCACTTTCTTGTGCAGTTGCTACCTCTAATCATAATTGTTTTTTAAATTTTTGTAAAAAGAAACCTGAAAACAAACATCTTTTTATTATTGTAAAAAATCAATGTAAAAAGGTGTTGTCAAACATTGAGCTGTATTATATCCAGTTTATTAAATCTTGTATCTTATTTCAAAAGTTTGGCTCTAGACTATTGAAAAATCTTCACTGCCATAAACAAAGATATGTCTAATGTTCTATCTCAAATTCATGGGTCTGATCTTAATACCTCTTCCAAGGATAAGTTAGAACAACTTGCAAATTTTTTTTTTAATTCGAATCTTGAATCTAATGGCCATAACTTTCTAGCGATTCCAGTTAAACAGATTAACCCAGTTAGACATTCAAATGACTAATCAAATCATACAATCGCTCTTATCTCTCTATCACTTAATAAATTCTCTCTATTGTTAATCAGTCTTCTATCTATTATTAGCACAGCCTGTTGAGTCTTTGATCAACAAATTTCTAACACCTCATCTTGAGTCTAATAACTCTCCAATAACCAATATGGTTTTTGTCCTTATTGTCAATATTTTGTCCTTATTGTCAATATTTTGTTTTTATAGTCAATATTTTGTCTTTATTGTCAATTTTGTCCTTCTTGTTTTTTGGGTAACTTGCTAACTGCAATAACTGAAAGATTCTATTGTGGATTAGATTTAGGCAGTGAGGCAAGAGCTATTTCTCTTGATATATCTAAGATTTTTATAAAATTTGGCATGCTGGTCTTCTCTATAAGCTTGCTACAAATGGTGTATCTGGGAAAATTTTTGAGATTATCAAATCATTTTTTTCTAACCCTTTTATTAAAGTCATCCTCAAAGGACAACACTCCTTCATTTCCAGTAGCTTCTGGAGTACCTCAAGGTTTTATCCTTGGTCCTGTTTTTTTATTATTTACATTAATAACTTTTCTGATATATAAGGTGGCTCTCTTACATATAAAGTGGCTCTATTTGCTGACAACTCAACTTTATATTCCTATTTTGAGAAAAAGTCTTAGCTTAGAATAGACAGCCAACCTTAAATCTGATCTTACTTCTGTAACAACTTAAACAAACAACTTCTGTAACAACTTGGAGCTTGCAGTGGCTTGTGAATTTTAACTCCAATATTTCTTCGTTATTTACAATAGAAAAAACTATCCCAAATACTATCCTATATTATATTCTTTTATTAATGAATGGCATGTGGATTGAAAATGTTGATTACTTTTAATGAAATGATGTCAGTTATTAAAAAAAATTCTTCAAGTATTTTGACTATTTTTTTATTGGATTATTATTAATTAGCCTGATTATTTAGAGACAGTTTGTTCATGAACTAGTAGCAACTCTTCACTTAATGGTTATGGATGAGTGACAATGATTCTGACTTTAATGTTGCAGAAGGTGATTTGTAACATTTTATTTGAGGAAGTGCAAATAGATAAAGTCTTTGTGAATGTTTGATTGAAAAAGTTGAAAATAAGATTTCTAAGGATATAGAGAACTTTTAAAAGATATCCGAATTTAACTGTCAGTTTGCTGAAACTTCTCAAAAAATCCGAGTAATTCTTGGATTCAGGTTCAGATTCACTACTTCCAGGAGTTCTTGATGAGTTAAGAGTGTCCCAATTCTTGCTTTGATCAGTTAAAGAAATTATTGGAGAAGCAAAAAGATTAAAGCTTAAACATTTTATCCCTCCAGTAATGATGATATGGAAATTCCATCTGAAGCTCAGAAGACAATAAAACTCCCAAAATTATGACTTCTTGCTTCCGCAAACTCAAAAAACTTCAAATGTTATCTCAAGAAAGTTAAACTTAAACTCAAAAAACTTCAAACTTTATCTCATATCAAAAAAGCCTTAAACATAGAAAAAAAATCCAATGTGAGACAACAAATCCAAGTTACCTATCCTAATAATTTAGCAGCCAAAGAATTCAACTAGCTATATTATGACTGGATTCAAATCCAAAAAGTTATGCAAATTAGAAAATGTGTTCAAATTAATCGAGTCAACATCAATTTATTTTGTGCTTAACTTACTCAAACTTAAATTTATTTTGAATCAGCTCTTGTCTCAAAATTAAGGATTTAGGAGACTGAAAACTGATATATATATATATTTCGATTTGAAAGCCAATATTTTAAAACTTTTTTATCTTTTCTGATTTTATGGAGCTGTCTGGTCCACAGTCCATTTTTTACGCATTACTATTAAACCATTATCGCGATAAAGGCCTAAATCACTTATATTGATTATTTTATTTAATAAATCTAAATATATAGTCCAACAAATACACAAATTTCTGCTCCATCATAACTGCCCATTGTTACAAAAAACTTGTTGGAAAAAGAAAACATACATGACTGCTTTGATGTATTCCACAAATGTGTGAAAATTTACAGTAGTTAAGACACTTGCGAATTCCGGTAAATTAATTTTTGGTATAAATTGAAGTTTTATTAATTTGATCATTCATTTCTGATGAGTCTTTATTGATGAAACACAGTGTAAAATGAGAAAAATTTTATATTAAGTGATTTTCTACTAATTTATAATTGCTCTGTACTTTTAAGAACATTGAGCGCTCTATTTTGTAGAATACATATATATATATATATATATATATATATATATATATATATATATATATATATATATATATATATATATATATATATATATATATATATATATTTGTATTACCAAAGACACAAAAAAAAAATTTTGAGAAACAAAAAAAATATTTAAGAAACTTACCATTTGCTGACACTGCACACAGTGTAGCATTTTTAGGCAAATCTTCTTTAGCAAAACA
>NC_088926.1:3510000-3565000 GCF_038396675.1 Hydra vulgaris | reverse complement strand
GCTGGATCTTGTTTCTTCTAATAAACAAACAAGATAAATCAATATATAAAAAAATGTTTGAGGAGATGCATTGAACATCAAATAAATACTTAAAAAGGTAAATGGGATGCATCTTGGGCAACTGAACATGGTAGAGAATGTAATAATATGTTTGATTGGTCACATCCCAAAAATCTAGCAATATAATCAGAGTATAACGATTGTAAATGGGGAAAGAATTACTTGAAACTAACTAGGCCTCAACATATCAAGAAATAAAACATACTCTTTACTTCTCAACCATGACAACAGCCTTAAAACAAACAGTTGGAGACCTCTATTTTATGTAATCATTGATGGCTTCTTTTTAATGTCTTCTTTGATGTAAAATTTGTAACATTTTTATGTTATAATTATAACACTTTTTTGTATTATATTTTATGTCTGATGATGATCTGTGCAAAAACAGGTTGAAATATTATGAAGAAAAATTTACTTTGCACACAGCAAAAATTTAGTTTTTTTGTTGTTGGTTGTTTTTATTTTTCTAATTTTTATAGCTTGTTTTCATTTTCTAAAGGAAAAAAAAATTTCTAAAGGAAAATTTTCTAAAACTAAAATGACTGGTAAAATAGTTTTTTTAGTACAATGTTTCTTTTTTAGTAAACTGTTTCAGTTTTGTTGTTAGTCTTTTTAGAACATTTTAAGCAAGTATCTTTTTATTTTCTAGAGCAGTTAAGAGGAGCTGATGGCTTTTTTAATAAGTTCAATTCATTTTCTTATTTATAGATTAAGATTATTTTTTGTAGAAAGAATAATGAGAATAAAATTTTATTTATGTATTTAATATGAAAGTTAAACAAAATAAGACTGTTGTTTGTGGTCATGTAAGTTTATATACATAAGTTTGCGTTTATTTCAATCTATTTTATATTTCTATATATCTATATGTATATTTTATATTCTTAGGAAAAATAATAAGGAATAGAAAAATTAAAAAATTTTTTTCTGGAATTTGTCAAAAGAATGTTGTGTTATGCTTAATTTTAAGGTATCTTAAGGGGTAAACAGATTCTATCTGTTGACCAGCCTCGCACCTCTTCTTCATCTATTAGGCTGGCGCAGATGTATTTTTAATACATTATTTCCAGTTTAGGATGTTGAATGCTGGATCTTCTTGACTCAATGCGTGGGTTTTGCTTGTGTCTCTGTTTTTATGACTAGGCAACTCATTCTATTATCTCCTAATGAGGGTACAGCTCTAAAACTCAGTTTTATGGTTCTGAGGCCGGCTGGTAGTCAGGTTTCCCGAACTCTGTGGTAGCTCTCAGAGAGGCTGATTTCATCAACAGCTGAAAAATATCAAAGCATTAACAGTGCCATGTTGCGCATGGATGGTATCCCTGTTTGTACTTTTGGTGTGCATTGCGGAGGCCACATTTGGAGCCCTTTGTTACGGCTTAGGGTTTATTAGTAGTAATGAGGCAATTGCTTGGGCTATTAAACAGTGTTCTGAGTACTATCTATGCTTTGAGTCAAGTTCTTCAATCTAATTTAAAAATGAATAAAGTACCAAAAACTACAAAACACGAAAAAACCATCATCATCACCAAGTTCTCTAAACCTATCATTCACTAATATTCGTGGTCTTCGAAGTAACTTTTCTTCTGTTGAGTCTTATCTCTTGCAAAGTTCACCAGACCTACTTGCTCTTTGTGAGACTAATTTGAGTTTAACTGTCACATCTTGTGATCTTAGTGTTGATGGTTATCTTCCTTTAATTCGTAAAGACTCCAATAGTCACATGCTTGGTCTCGGCATTTACATTCGTAAGAATTCACCCATTTGTCGTGAAACTAGGTTTGAATCCACAGACTATTCTTTCATGTGCTTTCGTTTAGCACCACTTCACTATATTGCCTTTCTCTTTGTTCTATATCGCTCTCCTTCATCTCAAGACTGCACTCTTTTTGACGTTATTTCTGATCATATTGACCAAGCCCTTTCTCATTATCCATCAGCTAATATAATTGTTGTCAGTGACTTTAATGCTCACCACTCTGAATGGCTTGGCTCTAGTGTCAGTGACACTGCAGGCATTAAAGCTCACAACTTTTGCCTTTCTCAATCCCTAACTCAAATAGTCAACTTTCCAACTCGCTTTCCTGACAACCTGAATCATCTACCTTCTCTACTTGACTTATGTCTTATTTCTGATCCTAGTCAGTGCTCAGTTTCTCCACATTCACCCTTAGGTTCTTCTGATCACAGTTTGATCTCTCTAAAACTATTATCTCAATCTTTTTCATCACCTGAATCCCCCTATTATCGAACCTCTTACAACTACAGTAAAGCTGACTGGGATTCTTTCCGTGATTTTCTTCGTGATGGCCCTTGGGTAGAAATCTTTCGTCTTCCTGTTGACAAATGTGCATCTTACATAACTTCGTGGATTCAGGCTGGAATGGAATCTTTTATTCCCTCTCGACGATTCCAGGTCAAGCCTAACTCTCCTCCATGGTTTTCCTCACACTGTGCTGCTGCGATTGCCAATCGAAACCGTTACTTCCATATTTATCAGCAAAACAATTCTCCAGAAAACAGACGTCTGTTTATTACTGCTAGAAACAATTGTAAAAAGGTTTTGTCTAATATCAATAATAAGGGCAAATCTATAATTCCACCTCTCTTGTATGGTTCAGACTTTGTCACCTCACCTAAAGACAAAGCCGAATTGTTTGCTAAAAACTTTTCATCAATATCATCTCTTGATTCCTTTAGTTTCGTTCTACCTGATATTGCCAACAAACAGGTTGATCGATTGCTTGACATTTATATCACTCCAGCATCTGTATCTAAAGTGATTTCCTGCCTAGACTCTTCTACAGCTTGTAGGTCCGGACAACATACCTGTTATTGTCTTGCAGAAGTGTTCTCCGGAGCTGTCGTCTATACTCTCAAAACTATTTAACAAGTGCTTATCAGAGTCTTGTTTTCCAGCCTGCTGGAAAGCGGTATCTTTTATCCCTATCTTCAAAAATTCTGGAGAGCGATCTGATTTGCCTAACTACCGTCCCATAAGTCTTCTTCCTATCATAAGCAAGGTTTTTGAATCTTTAATTAACAAACACTTAATTTCTCATCTTGAATCTAATAACTTACTTTCTGACCATCAATATGGATTTCGATCTTCTCGTTCTACAGCTGATTTGCTAACAGTAATAACTGACAGGTTTTATCGTGCACTAGATGAAGGTGGAGAGGTTAAGGCCATCGCTCTCGACATTTCAAAAGCTTTTGATAAAGTTTGGCATGTTGGTCTTCTCCATAAACTTTCTTCTTATGGTGTATCCAGCAACGTCTTTAAGATCATTGAATCCTTCCTTTCCAATTGTAGCATAAAAGTTGTCCTTGATGGACAACACTCTTCTTTTTATTCTGTAACGTCAGGGGTTCCTCAAGGTTTTATCCTTGGCCCTATACTCTTTTTAATTTACATTAACGATCTTCCAGATATTCTCACATCTAAGGTGGCGTTGTTTGCTGATGATACTACCATTTATTCTTGTTGCGATAAGAAACCAACACCCTCTGATTGTTTGGAGGGGGCATTTGAGCTTGAGAAGAATCTCACTTCTGCTACAGCATGGGGCTCACAGTGGCTGGTAAACTTTAATTCAGATAAAACTCAATTTTTTTCAGCCAATCGTTATCGCAATAATTTCGATCTTCCTATATTTATGAAGGGTGATGTACTCGATGAGTCACAAACTCTTCATCTTCTAGGATTAACTCTTACTTCCAATCTTTCTTGGAAACCATATATCAAATCAGTTGCAAAATTAGCATCTGCTAAGGTTGCATCTCTTTATCGAGCTCGTCACTTTCTTACTTCGGATATTCTCTATCTCTATAAATCTCAAATCCAGCCTTGTATGGAATACTGTTGCCATATCTGGGGTGGATCTTCTAATGATGCCCTTTCTCTTTTAGACAAGGTGCAAAAACGCATTGTAAACATAGTTGGACCTGCTTTTGCAGCCAACCTCCAACCATTATCACATCGTCGTAATGTTGCTTCTCTTTCTCTTTTCTACAAATACTTTAATGGGCACTGCTCTTAAGAGCTAGCGTCTCTTGTGCCATCTACTAAAATTTATTCTCGTGTTACTCGTCATTCAATTAAGTCTCATCCTTTTTCTGTGACTGTTCCTAAGTGCTCCAAAAATGCTTATTCGTCTAGTTTTTTTCCTCAAACATCAGTTCTTTGGAATTCGCTTCCTTCAACTTGCTTTCCTGATTCATATAATTTGCAATCTTTTAAGTCGTCCGTCAATCGTTATCTTGCTCTACAATCTTCATCTTTTCTCTTTCAGTAACTTCCAACTTTAATTAGTGGCTGCTTGCAGCCTTGTTGGAAGCAAAGATGTTTAAAAAAAAAAAAAATCTGAATATTTATTTATTAGAAATTTTTAATTTTGTTCTTAAATGGTTTCATCTTTTTCATTACAATGTTTGAATTGTAGTCTGCATTCTTTGTTACATTAAAAATATTTGATGCTAATAAATGTTGTTTTATAGTTGCTAAAGGTTTGCATATATGTTTATATTATGCTCAAAGTTAAAAAGTTTTTGATGAACTCATGTATGTGGTGATATATGTTATATAGTTGTTTTATAAATGTATTTATATAAATGTGTTTTTATAATAGTATGAAATGTATTTTAACTAATATGTACATGATTGTTAAATGAGGTGTTTTTATATGTCATATAACATTAAAAAAAGCATTGTGTTTTATAATTAGCATAATTATAAAACAAAATATATTTGAGATATAGATCTAGAGCAAGATTCGTCAACCTTACCAGTCAAGCAGTGCTACTGCTTTAGGTCTAAGTGTTGTCTAGCCTTCAATATAACTA
Organism: Hydra vulgaris; assembly: GCF_038396675.1. Classification (NCBI taxonomy): domain Eukaryota; kingdom Metazoa; phylum Cnidaria; class Hydrozoa; order Anthoathecata; family Hydridae; genus Hydra; species Hydra vulgaris. The sequence continues at coordinate 3,560,095 of NC_088926.1, read as the reverse complement.
TTCTGAAAATACATAACATTATCTTTGATAATTTTTTGCCTAATGTTGTTACCTTTGGCTTATCTTTATGTTAGTGTCTGTTGTTAAAAATGATTAATAGGTAGTTTCATTACTAGAACTCACTGCTTTTGTTTCTTAATATAAATAGCACAGTGAATATTATTATTGTTAGTGCGCATAGTTATGCATATTGTTCGATATTATTTACAGTTTTGTATTCTGAAAAAAAAAACTATTTCTTAGTTTTTAAGTAGTTTCCTGACTTTTCTTAACCAAGTGTTTTCTTAAAGAAGTCACGACCTTTCATGGTACGAGTTCAAAATGTTTAAGTAGACATTAGGTAGATAGTGTTTAGTAGCTTGAAATGATAGGTAATATAAAATCTTTTTAAAATTTTATTAAGTAATTAATTTATTGTAATCTTTTTTTAAATTGTACTTTTAAATTTAAAGCTTCGTGTTATAGATGTTAATATTGGAAATATAGATTACTATAATTCTTAGATGGGGTCTAGCGCTAGAAGATATTTATGGGTAGTTTCATGCTTTCACATGCTTTTAATAATTGGGATAAAAGCCATGACAACATTTTGTTATAAATAAAATTTATCTATACTATTGTTAAAACCTTTGCTCTTTGAAAAAAATGTTTTTGGCTTTTCAATAAGTGTATAATAATTTCTCTTGCATGAATGAATTGTGGTTAAGGATATAATTGTGTTATTATATGTTTATTTTTCTATATTTAATATAGCATAAATTTTCATAAATTTTTATTTAAGTTTAATTGTTTATAATTTATTAAGATTTAGATTATTAGAAAATTCATGTTTACAGAGTTGTTATTATTCATAATGGAGTTGTTGTACCGAGGAAATTGTAGAGGTTTATTTATAAAATATACTATATATATTATAAAGAAAATTTTGGTTTTCAGATGTTTTCACTAATAAATAGTTCAATATATATATATATATATATATATATATATATATATATATATATATATATATATATATATATATATATATATATATATATATATATATATATATATATATATATATATATATATATATATTATTATTATCATTATTATTATTATTAGAAACACTTTAATGTTTCTAATAAAAAAGGATATTTGTTTGTTTCTAAATTTTTTTTATAAGTCTTTGCTAATATGGTTGCAGGTTTTTCTTAACTTTAATTAAATAAACTTAAGAAAGTTTTATTACTTTTGATGATAGCAAATTAATTTTATTTTGCATTTATTTGGTTTCTTTATTTTATAATTTTTCGAGTAAGATTTTTTTAGTTATTTATTAAGTTTTTTTATTTTATCGTTAACTTTAGAGTAGTAAAACAAAGAAATAATTAGTGTTTGATAAATATGTTTAATGAAAATGATGACATTGAAATGGATGATAGGCTAGATGAAGTTATGTATTTACAAGATGATGTAAGTGCTATAAGGCGTGTTGAAAATAATCGTAGACGAAATGAAAGAAATAGACTTAGGCAAGATGAAATTAATCATTTACAAAATGAAAGAAATAGGCTTAATCAAGATAAAGTTAATCGTTGCCAAAATGAAAGAAATAGGCTAAATCGAGGCGAAGTTAATTGCCGCCAAAATATAAGAAGTTCTGTTGGACAAGGACGAATGTATTCTATAGCAAGAAGTAATGCTATTCCAGATTATAATTATTTAGGAGAATGTTGCCATAATGGTAAGGTAGCTTTGCCTCCACTTTCACCATTTACACAAGTTTTACAGGATTTATTTACAAGGAGTTATGTAGATCGTAATGGTAATGTTAATTTTTGAAAACATATTCGAAACTATAATGCCTGTCTTTCTTTCGCTTCTTTTAAAGCAACTGTAGTTCAACCAATAAATCATGGGCCTCTATGTTTTAAAATATGTGGCCAGATTTATCATCGTTTAGGTAATCTTAGGCCAGATCAAGTTATTCCACCAATATATTCTCAACTATATATATGATCCACTTACAGCAGTAAATTTTAGAATGCAACAACGTGGTAATGATCTTTGTTTACGTGATATAATGTTTCAATTGCAAACTATAATTTTTTTAATCCTTAAATAATAATCTTTGTTGTATTATTTTTGTTTTTAGTGGAACCACAAGAGCAGAATGGAAATGATTTTTTGCTATGATTTTTTTTTTATATTTTCAGTTATTCAGCTGCAATTAAATAGTAAGATTTTTTTATAATGCAAAAAAACTATTTAGTTGTAAATATTTATTATTATGATTAAGAAAAGCTTATAACTTTATTATACAATTTTTTAGTTTTAGTTGTGCGGCCACAATCAAATAGTAAGGTTTTTTTCTATAAATTAAAATTTATTGTTTACATAATATATTTATTTTTTACCAAAAATTCCTTTTTTTTTAATGTATATATATATATCGTTATATATATATATTGGCATTTTCTATTTTATTTTTTAGCGCCTTTGCAACTGATGTCTAAGATTTTTTAAATATCATATATTTTTCTTTATACCCTAACCTTAGTTATATAGTTATATTTAGTTATATTATTTATACTTATACACATTATAATACATATGTTATACATATCATAAGTTTTTCTATAATCCTATAATTGCTTTTGTATATTATAGGAATTATAATAAGATTATATTTTATATTTATAGTATATTATTTTTTTTAGTGCAATCAATGCAAGAAATTTGTAAGATTTAGTTAAAATTTTTATTACAGATTTTGGTTAAAATCAGTTTTATTTTGATATATTTAGTGTTATAGTATTTCTATAACACGAAATATTAATTTTTTTTTTACTTTAGTGAATTGTTTAATTGATATGGAACACCAAACATGTAAGAAAATATAGTTAAAATGATTAGAAATAAAAATGATTTAAAGATCATTAAGTACAGTAATTTAGTTAGTATGATAACTAATTCGATCCATTAGTTTAATAATATTATGATTAGTTCTTTTTTATTTATAGTAAGTGTCGCAGCAACACTTGATAAATGTAGATTTGATTATTATCACTATATAATAAAGTTTATTATTGAAACTTTTCAAAATTTGTAGATTTGTATAAATTTAGAAGTAATTTAAAATTTTTATTAGAATCCACATCAACAACAGAAACTGCTGCTGCAGTTTCTTCATCAACTGCTGCTGCAGTTAATGGTAAGTGGTTTGCAGTTTTGCACATTGTATTTGTGTTTTAGTTAGTATAATAACTAATTTGGTCCATTCTTTCTATTTATTTATAGTAAGAGTAGCAGCAACAACACTTGGTAAATGTAGATTTGATTATTATCACTATATAATAAAGTTTATTATTAAAACTTTTCAAAATTTGTAGATTTGTATAATATTAAAAGTAATTTAAAATTTTTATTAGAATCCACATCAACAACAGAAACTGCTGCTGCTGCAGTTAATGGTAAGTGGCTTGCAGTTTTGCACATTATTGTATTTGTGTTATCTTTACACTTATATATATTGCTCTGTTATAAAATTGTTATTTTCATATCATTTATTTTCATTTCAGATTTGTCATACCAGGCATTTATCGAATATAGGAGGTGGCACAATGGACCCACATCCTACAGAGTGCATGGGGTGTGGGTCCGAAATGGTGGACAGGACTACCCCTTCTTCCATTGGGTAGTGGTGGTCGCCGCAATAGAAGAAGGGGTGGGGTTACATACATTTACAATTAGTATTTTGTAGGTTGTAATTCTACAAAATACTAATTGTAGATGTGTTTTTTTTTCAACTTATGTATTATATTTTATTTTCCTTTTTTGCGTTATATTTTGTACTATATCTTTGTAAATTTTGTTTGTATCATATTTTTGTAAATTGTTTTTGTTTGTAAATAGAATTTCTTTTTTTTGTTTTGTGTTTTTATTTTTTTTTGTTATCCTCTTACCTGCACTAAATCTTTAGATTAACTTATTATTTAACTAAACAAAATTGCCTTTATTTTGTAGGTCTATTTTTAAGTAAATATGTTTCATAGTCCAATCCTAATTACCTGACCCTGATCTTTAAGGCCGTAAATATATGGGGTGTTCAACGTTAACTACATCAGGGTGTCCATTCTGCTGGATAAACTGGGGAAAAGGCTGTTTTTGAAAAACATGCTAGAAAAACTGGAACATATATCGTTTTTAGCATTGTAGATGCTGGAAAAACCTTTCTTATCAATAAATGTTTGCTGTTTAGTATTCTGTAAACATTCATTGATCTTTCAAGATTATTTATTTCTATTTTATTTTTATATTAATATTTTTATTTATCAAATTTCAGATTGTATGCTTTTCTGTTTATAAGATTATGTTAGAAGCAGCGTTTAGTACCTCTGCTGAAATATCTTTAATGCTGGAATTTAAGTACTTTTTCAGTACTAAGACTGGAAAAAGATATGGTTTTCAGGGCCAAAACACAGGAAAAACATCTAAATAAAGTAAAAATAGATGGAAATTTTTTAATTTTTGAGTGGACACCCTGTACATGTTCTTTGGTATTTTCTGAATGTCAACTGACCCATTTTACAAGTACTTTTTGTGAGAAAGGCTTTAAAAGATAGTGCCAATTTTCAGCACTTGCCATTTACTATAATAATTACAGTTTTATAGAATTAACATGTTACCTTTTTAATCATAAACTAAGTGTTCATATCTACCAAAAATGAAAAACGAAAGGTTGAGGTTAACAAAATAAATCAAGTTCTAAGGAATTTTTAGTTATAAATATCTTAAGTTGAAAGAGAGTATAAAATATTAGAGGGTTTCTATATATTTAAAAACTTTTGAAATTTGATTCCGTTATTATTATTCACTTATCTACTATGTTATCAAATACTAACTAGACCCGTATTTTACGGGTTACTTTATCTAGTGTATATATATATATATATATATATATATATATATACACATATATATATATATATATATATATATATATATATATATTAAAAAGTTAAATAAAAATTAAAGAATAAAAAAAATTAAAATAATTATTATAAGAAAAACAAGAAAATTTAAGAAAAAACCTGTATGACAAACTGATTTAATGGAGTATCTTCTCTTAGTTCTACTTTGTATTCTCGTTTTTCAAATTCTGGTTTGTTGTCATTTTTATCATCAACATTTATTACGATTGATATTAAACCTTTGTGACATTTATCATTTTTATCTTCAGCTATAACACTCAGCTTATAACTAGGTATACTCTCTCTGTCAAGACTTTTATTTGTTGTTATTTGTCCATTGTCGTCAATTTGGAAGTCACCACTATTCAAACCATCTTTGATCATATAGTTAAAGCTTATTGAAAGGAAAAATGATAACAATTTTATAAAAAAATAAATATGAATTTTCTTTTCGATAAAGTTATTTATAATTCTATCATTTATTTAAAGTTTAATTACCTTTTTGGATTACTTATTGTTTGTACAACGAAAACTTGCTGTCCAACATTTTCATTTTCCGAAATGTTGACAGAGATTTGATCAGTAGAAAATAATGATTCCCATATACTCAAATCAAACACATTGTAATCTTCCTGACCTTGGACAGCAATGTAAATGATCTACATAAAACAATAAACATTTAAAAAGAATAACAGCAACACTCAATTTGCATATATAAATAATTCAGTAAACATAAATTAACATAATTATAATGAGTAAGCATAAGTGTTTTGATTATTAAAATGATTTTTTTAACTTTTAAATAATCAAAGTGATCTCTCTATTTCTTTTTTTTTTATAAAAGAAATGTGATGATAACTTGGTAACTTGGTAACATGATATTAGCATATACATAATTTTGCTTTTCTTTAAATTTTTATTATAAATTTCAAGTTCAAAAAAACATAATATAAAGTTTAAAAACTTAAAGATTTTTTTCAAAAACCACTGCCTATCCTAATGTAAACCCTGATAAAAACTGTATATGATTGTCAATCAAAATAGTTATTGTGCTGATAAAAACAAACGGTGCTTTTATATATATATATATATATATATATATATATATATATATATATATATATATATATATATATATATATATATATATATATATATATATATATATATATATATACACATATATATATATATAAATAGGGTCAGGGTAACAAGATCAGTTTTTACCATGTCTAATAACATCTGTCCAACAACATCTGTAAATACAATGAAGTATAATAACATTTGTTCAACATCTGAAATTTCATTGATGTCTAACAACATCTGTGCAAAATTTAAATGAATATTACAGATGTAGTTAGATCTTTTAAATTATCTATGTATAACAACATCTGTGCAACTAGATCTGGAAAACTATAAATATGTTGTTACATCTTTTAAATCATCAAAGTGTAATAACATCTGTGCAACTACATCTGTGGATTTAAAAAAATATTAACTAATAATGCATTATTTTACCAGATGATGTTACATATAGGAATTTTTTCAGATGTATCTACATCTGGAAAAAAAAATTAACTATTAACGCATTATTTTAACCAGCTGTTGTTACATATAGGAATTTTTTCAGATGTAACTACATCTGGAGAAAATTCTTCTTGATTGGACTTAGAGAAAAATTACCAGATGTAGTTACATCTTCCTAAAAATGTTATTATAATGTATATTATAAAAACATTTTTAGGAAGATGTAACTACATTATAATATAACATTTTAAAAATGTTATATTATAATGTAGGAGTAAAAAAAAAATAAAGATGATGTTGAGCAAAAGTGTACAGATGATATTAGACTACTCCACAGATGTTGTTAGACAGATGTAGTAATCTTTTACCATATAAATATACATATATACTTATAGATATATATATATATATATATATTTATATATTTATATATATATATATATATATATATATATATATATATATATATATAAATAATTTCTTCATGACCATTCATTTTCTTATAACTTCAAAGTGACACAAGATAATATTACTGCTAGAGTTCCAGATTGCGTCAATACTATTTTATCAATTTTTGGAATCGGAAAATCAAAAAACAGAAACAATAAGAGGATCTCTTGCTAAGACTGGTAAGTAAACAGAAATAAACATATTTTATTATTTATTTACTAATTTAATACATATACATAAATTTTTTATTATTTATTTACTAAGTTAATACATATACATAAACATTATTAAGCTTGTATATTTGATTATTTTTAAGGAGTTTTTCCTAAAAACAAGCAAGGAAAACATACAAACCAAACTCTAGCCTTTTTACACCATATAGTAAATAGTATTACTGATCATATCTAAAAGTAAATATGAATTACATGACTGCAAAAAGCTGTATTTACCAAAGGATCTTAACTTATCAAATTGTATGATATGTACAAAGAGTGCCTCCAACAAATAAAAGTTTGTCAACAAAGCTACAGATACTTTAGTAATGTGTGATTAATTAAAAAAATTATTGGACATTATTTAATTTTCTACTTTTTTTACCAGGAAAATATTTGTAGAAAAATTTAACATCAGCTTGGTTATCCTTAAAAAGATACATGCTCAACATGTAGCAAGCTCAATATTATACTTAAAAACCAAAGCACCTCTGTACAACAACTCATCAAGAGTCGTCAAGTAAAAAAGCTTCACTTGCAGAAAGCAGAGATGGTTTATGCTAGAAAGAAAGACGCACGTTGTAATGCGACAAACTGGCCAAGCTGCTTTTGCATTTGACTTATTTGCTAAAAATATGAGTTGTCCTAATGTTTCTACAAACGATATTATTTTCAAAGACAGCTTTCTATTTCTAGATCAAATAGTGCTCACTTATTTAGTTATGATGAAACTTACGGTAAACAGGGAGCACATTAAGGACCGGTGAAGTCAACATTTTAAGACTTGAATTTATATGAAAGACAAATTTAGATTATATGCGTATACAAAATTTAACTGAAAGATGAATTTAAGCCGTATATGTAGCTAGAATTTAACTGAAAGACACATTTAGACTTCTAAACCGAATTTACCTAAAAGCCGAATTTGGATTTCAAAAATACATTTAATTAAATAAGAAATTTTTTAAGAACTTTCATAAGTTTTTTTGTTTTGCTTTTTGCTTTAAATGTTCCAAAAAGACCTAACAGTTTTGCCACGGAGTACATCAGAAAATTATTAAACTAGAAAGTTCAAACCTTTATCTTTACAGATGGTGTGAAATATGCCTAGATCTTGCTTTAGGTCTATTGCTTCTAAAGCAAGCGCTCTAACCACTGTGCAGCGGTTGCTGTATAATCATTTTTTATAAACTAAAGTTATTATTTTTTAGCTTGTAATTAACCATAATTTAAAACTTGATATAATGCAAGTGAAGCCAAGTAAATTTTAATTTATTAAAAAATATACACTTACAAAAAACAATTTGCGTTAATAAAAAAACTAAAAATTTAGTAATAATGAAAATTTAAATTATGGAATCTTTACAACTCTTAATGTTTTTGAACAAACATGAACAAAAAAGCATTTACATTTATTGAAAAATTTTGATTGTCAATTTTATAAAGGAAAAAGATCTTTAATAATATTAGGTTAAATATTCACCTGTTTTTTACCTTTAGGATCTTTTTAAAGCGATAAATAAGATTTAATAAGTGATGAATAGACTTTGTTCCTTAAAAAGACTTTTCTCTGTAAGACAAATTAATTTTTTTAAAGTTTCCAAGGCCTAGTGGGCCACTTTAGTTGAGGAAGCTACTTCATATATTGGTTACAACCCTCTCGCAACTCTAAAAGAGGGTTGTAAATTAAAAACTGAAAATTAAATAAAATTTTGAAATTGCTACCAAATTTAACTGAAAGCCAAATTTCTATTTTAACTTCAGCACTGAAGTTGAAGCTGAAGTCAACTTCGCCTTTCAGTAAACTTTGTAATCTGAATTTTAACAAATATTTGCCGGTCCTTAGAGCAGATGATGTAGCAAGCATGCTGGAGCATTATTTTGACTACATTTTACCAAAAGATGTATCATAATTGCAGCTTTTTTGTGATTAATGTGCTGGGCAAAATAAGAATTGGACTATTATTCATTTTTTACACTTTAATGTAGTCAATAAGAAATGATTTTAACAAATCATACTATCATTCCTGATAAGAGGCCACAGCAACATGGAGTCTGACCGTGATATGGTATTAGTTAGAGTAGTGCTACCAATAAATTGGATGTTAGAATTTCGTATGTGTCATAAGAAACCTTTACCATTTGAAGTTATTAAGATGGAGTTGAACATGTTCCTAAATTTTTCTGAACATATCAAACCATTTTACAAAGGCAAATATCCAATACCAACATGCCCTATTTGTAAAATTATTTTTTCCCAAGAGTTCTCTATTATGTTACAATACAGACTCAGTAAGAATGGACCTTTTGAAAGAGTTGTCATACCAAAAGCTTTTGGAAAAAAAAAATGCAATTATCACAAAAACCCCTTATATGCTTGTATAATGAGACTACCGATCAGCTGTGTAAAGTATGCTGACCTTCAAGTTTTAAAGCATTTTTGCACACCTGATGCCCAGCAGTTTTTTAATGATCTGCCTCACAAAGGTCAATTAAGCAATGATGAATCAGTATCAGAGTTTTTTGAACTTAAGTGTATTTAAATTAAAAAACAGGTATTGATTAAAGGTAAAAAGGAAATTTATTTTGAATTTTTGGCTAATATTGTTAAAAAAAATTGTATAATAAAACAATATTGAGTTTAGAAAAATGTAAAACTCAAAAAAGATTTCTATTCTAAATTGATTTCTTTATTTGCCCCTACATGAACTTTTCTTTTTTTTTTTTCAAGTTGAAATTTTTCTACTTTTTTTTGACCTAAGAGTCAAAGATTAGAAAGCAAGCCTCAGGGTTGCTTTCTAAAAGGTTGTTTAAAAGGGTTGAGGGTTTTTCTTATTTTGACAAACTTTTTGTCAAAATAAGAATTAACATTTAGTTTGTTATAATAAGAATTAACTAAATGAATTAAATAAATTTTAATTTTTTAAGCATACTGAGGAAAAGCTGATAAAATAATCTATCAGCGGAATGTGATATAAATCTAGTTTCTTTTATTTTTCCACACGCTCACTGACTGTGGTTATAAAATTGGTTTCAAAATTGAAAAGATTTTATATTCAACTCAAAAGAAATTTATTTGAACATATTATTATTAACATATTATTTGAACATTTTACATATTATTAGCAAATATTGAGCATAATTTTGGATTCTAAATCAAAATCTAGAATTACAGGAGAAAAACCAGTGATGTCCAAAAAGGACACTTATTTCAGAATTTAATGCAGCATGTATAATTTAAATTCCTGAAAAATATTTTCATTCTAATTTATCATGTAATAGGTCATACTAATTTACAAACCTAAGATATATATGGAACCGAAAATAACATAGTAGGATAAGTCTTCAAACTTCTTTGTTTTCTCAAAATGAAAAAAGCGTGACATCACTGGTTTTTGCAAATTTTTAAAAACCAAATAATAATTCATAGAACCTTTAAACAGTTTAAATAGGTTGGTAACATATATCAAGGTAACATTATTGAAAACTTTGATAAAAAGTTAACAAAGTAAATAAAAAAAGTTTCTAGTTTAGTTGTTTGCTTAAACCAAGTCAAGAACTTTATGCGCTTTTTTATGTGAAAACAAACTTACCGTAAAAGAACTTTGATTCTTTTTAAGTTATGTATACTTTTTATCATTATATTTAACTTATTGTTTTTATTATTAAAATTAATTATTTTTTTTTTAAATATATATTTATTTTGAGAAAAACTATAAACTTTTTTAAAAATTACATATATTGTTCTTGTACATGTGCAATATACATAAACCTGTACACATAATACAATATCTTGTATACATACACTTTTTTACTTTCTTTCTTGTCTTAATATAATTGCTAGAGTCAACGTTTAACGTTCAACGTTGTTTTGCTTTCATTTTTAAAGCAGTTTAAATTAGTTACAAGGCATTTCTGAATTTGAAAGAGCGTGTTCTCAAAATGCACGCGGTCATTGGAGGAAGATCTAAAATTTTTGACCTTTTGGAATTTAATTATTATTCATTAGCTTAGAAATATTACATAAAGAATCATATTAAGATAAATAATCATCATTAAGATAATATTAAAATTAAAGTAAATATAGAAAATAGTTTAGCAATTTATATATAACATTTTTATTAGATATAAATTAGAAAGGATCAATCCTTTTAGTTTTTTAAATTGTCTACATTTTGTTTGTTTTAGCTTTTCTTATAGCTTTATATTTTTTAAGCAGTTTTGTTTTCATTGAGCTTGTATTTTTTTTTTAAGAAGAAAAATAGGGGTATGGATGAGGCCTAATTATTTTTTATGCAACAAAAAAGTTATACTAATGCTATTTCCATAAAATTGGTTATTACTGCTATGAAATTTCTGTGATACTGTTAACTATTTTTGTTCTTTTTTAGAAAATTTAGAAAAATAAATTAAAATTTTGTGCCAACACAGACATGTTATTGTACGTAAAGGTTAAATTTTGTTATGAGGAATACAGTTATGAAAAAAAAAATAATAATAAAGGTAAAGAGTATTGTTTTTATATATATACTTATATTTTGTTTACTTTAAATCTTTTTAAATTTTCTCACGTCATTTTTAAAATTTTTGTTTGCACAATTCAGGTTATATATGTTTATTGTTTGCATATATGCTCTTTTGATAAGTATGTGTATGCGGTAATATGTGCTTTATAACTGTTATATGCATGTTTTTATATAAAAATGTAAAAAGTTTTTTTATTGTTTATAATATGTGTTATATAATTGTTTTATAAACGTGTTTAAAAATGTTTATATAAGTTTAAATATATATATTGTGTTTATAGTTGGTACATATGTTTATATTATGTTGTTTCCATGTTTTCAAAGTGACTTGGTAAACGAGTAGAGCAATATTAGCAAGTCACTTTGAAAACATAGAAGAAAAAAAACCTAGACCTTTTCAGCTTTAGGTCTAGGTACTTTTTTTGTAATCTTTTGAGTTGATAGACATTTAGCTTACCTTCGCATTGGTGCCTATTGTTAAAAATGATAAATTATTAGATCTCACTGCTCTTAATCATTCACTAAAAGCCAAGACAAATTATTTTATAAACTAAAATGCGAGGCAAATTATTTTGTCATATAAACGATTAGTTTTATCGCCATTTGATTTTTTGTCTTTAGGGCTGTTCATTACATGATTTTGCTATAAAAATTTTGGAATCATGATGTACTATGGAATCATGATGTATATAATAAAAAGAGCAAAGAGAATTGTTGCAATTTAAAACAAAACGCTTTTATTTTTTTGGCAAGCACTTTTTTATGTGCTCGCCAAGGTTTTTGCGAGCGTGTGGGCAAGCGCAAAAAGACTTGAGCGCTGGCTAAACGGAGAAGACTGGCTTAGGCAAGATGAAATTAATAGTCAACAAAATGCTAGATATGCTGCTATCCACGAAAGAATGCATTGTACAGCAAGAAGTAATACTATTCCAGATTATAATTATTTAGAAGGAATGAATTATATTTGTCAGCATTGGGGTGCTAAGAAATTTTTTGATCAAACACATTTTTTATGTTGCCATAATGGAAAGCATTTCCGCAAGATTTTTTCAAAGGAAATTATGCAGATGGAAATGCCAATCTGAATTTTTTTAAATATATTCGAAATTATAATGAGTCTTTCTTTTGCTTCATCTACAGCTAAGGTAGTTTAACCCATGAATCATGGGCCACTATGTTTTAGCAGAGATTGGCAGTGTTTAGTGTCAAACTGTGTCACTGCTTTAGGTCTCAGTGTTTTCCAACCTTTATTATTAATTATTCTGGAAACACATAATGTCTTTTAATAACATTTTGCTTAATGTTGTTACTTATGTTCTGTTATAAATGAATTTTATTTGCAGCGGCCTTGGTTTGTGTTTCGGAGTTATAGAGTTGAGAGAGGGTTATAACCACTATTAAGTAGCCTCCTCATCTGTAGCGGCCTTCTCGACCTTAAGGATGCGAATAACAAAATAACAAAAAAATAACAAAAGATTGAGGTCGGCAAATTATTGTTGCTCTTGTTGTATGTTTTTGTGGTGATTTTTTTTGTAATGTTTTGCGATGATAGAAATTTGGCTTACCTTCACGTTGACGTTGGTGTCTATTGTTAAAAATGATATATAGGTAGTTTTTATTATTAGAACTCACTGCTTTTAATCATTCACTAAAAGATATTCACCAAGACAAATTATTTTGCCATATATACATTTTGCTTTATCTCAATTCAACTTTTTGATTTCCATTTTTTATCTGTAATGTTTTTCTTTGTATTTACTTATTCCTTACATTTTTTATTTTAGATTTATCTTTTAGATTTCAGATTTTCTTTATTCAGTTTTTATGTGGTATAGAAGTACAAAATATTGTAAATTTTTTAAAAACATTTACTAATAATTATTTGAGTCGATGTTCAATATTCAACGATACATACATCATTTTTATGTAGTTTCTAGGCTTTTCTAAACACTTTTCTTATTCACGTGACTTTACAAGCAAGGTCTGAAAGCAAATTTGAACTGATAAATTTTTCTTATCTTTATAGGAGAATTGATGTTATTTTTTGTTTAATATAATTTGTTTGAATGTATTAGTTTTAAGAGCTGATATGCTTTTTAGCCACTTGAATTCCCTTTTTTTACTTTCCCAATTTGAATTTTTTTTATTAGTAGGGGTAATAATAATAAAATTTTTTAGACATTATCGCTGCTATTAATTGGTGTTAACAATTTTGTTTTATTTTATATTAATTTTATTTTATATTATTTTTATTTATATTTTTATTATGCTTTGGAAATACAAAACATTTTCCATACACAGAGCTGTAACCACAATTTTGATATTGGGGGGGCCTAGGGTTTCTTTGATTGAAAAAATATATTTTTTTTAAGGCATGGCCTTAAAAAAAATATTTTTTTAAAAATTTTGAGGGGGCCTATGCCCCGGTAGAGCCGGCGGTAACGGCTCTGAAACATACAAGTTTAGGTATATAAATTTGTAACATATTTATTTTTTAAGCTTTTTCACTCATCACTCATAGAAAATTAAGAGCAATTAGAAAAGAAATATTGAAACAATTTAGCTAAAAGCAAAATTAATAGGAAAATAAGGGAAAATATAATTTTTGATTTTTTCCAGATATTTTACCCAAACAATTTTACGGATTTTAAAAATATGACCTAGATGATCTATATATTTTATATTTCTCCGTATCTATATGAATACTTTCTCTTAAAAAAAATAAGTTTTGTTGAAAGTAGTTACAAAAATATTATTGCTTCTCCACTACTTTTTAAAGTGTTATGTTTCTTTTTAAAGGTGTATGTATATATATATATATATATATATATATATATATATATATATATATATATATATATATATAATTGTTAAATTTGATCTTCAATTCTTTAATCTTTTTTAATAAAGTAAGATACACTGACTGGCTTTGTTAATTTTTTTATGCAAGATTGTGCATTGTAGTCTAGATTTTTCTTTAAATAAAAAATAATTAATGTTAATCAATATTGGTTTATCTTTTTAATAAACTCTCAGTTTATTTCATATTCAGTTTGTATTTATTTTTTTGTCATACTAATTTTTAACTTATATATATATAGTTATCTATATAAACTTATACAAAGATATGGATTTCAATAAATCAGTTAAAATATAATCTTTAATTAGAAAAGGTCACAATTTCTAAGACTTTTTTACTTTTATTTATTCAGTTGTAACAGTTTTTAAGATGAAATATCAAGTCATATTGTTATTAATGATTTATTTACCAACAACCTGTATTACAGGTTGCTTTCTGCTAGTTGCTTATAAATTATAGATAATTACATTTGATTGCATTAAATATATTCTATAGTACAATATTAAAAATTATTAGTCATTAGATTCACAAATAAGATGATTTTAAAGATGGCAATGAAGATGGTGACAAAGATTGCAACAAGGATGAAGTATTCTTAAAATAAAGTAAATGTTTTTTTCTATAATTCAACCTATTTTATTGTGAAAGTTTATTTCATTGAAGTTCTAATGATAATTAAAACTTCAATGAAATAAGGAACAACAAAAACAATAATTAAAAAATAAAAAAATTCAAAATGTTATTTTTAAAGTTTTATACTTTTCATTTTTAACTTATTTTTTTTTTTTTACTAAAATAAATAAAGGTGATATAAAAAATTGAAGACCAATATTCAAAGTTTATTTGAACATGTATTCTGAAAAATTTTCAAGATTTGTTATTCATTAAAGTCACATGTAAACTATTATGTTGACCGATTTTTCATTTCTTTTTTAAATCTAACTCACTTCCAATAATGCTGCAAGCAATTGCTTTTAAGTAGTATGTTACTAAAAAATTAAAAAGTTAAAGAGCAAGAAAATAGTTGCAGAAAACTTGATAAATTGTAGGTTGTATGCATCAGGAAAACATGAAGATGGGAGAGAGTTCAAAAGGAATAAAGTGGGAGGAAAAAAAGCTAGATGAATAAAAGTTTCCTCAGCATGATGAGATACAGTAAAAGATCTGATTTTGCTGAATGATGAGTTGAGCAAGAACAAATTTTGATTGATGGAAACCAATCACAATTTGGTCTTGCTCGACTCTATTAAAATTTGGAATATAGATTGAAAGATGGAACTAGATATGATAGCTCTTTTGAGCAGTGATCACTATAGTATTTGTAGAAAAAAGAAAGAGATACAACCTTACAACAATGGGATTCCATACAGTGTTTAATAGGAGACTTATAGAAGTAAAAAATGGAATTGGGAGCAAGAAAATTTGCAATCTTTGCAGATGCTAACTTTGCAACTGCAAATAGTATACAATTATAAAGTATTATATAGCAGCTTTATTTGCAGTGAATAGCTTGATGGAATTAAAATTTACAAGCCATTGCAAGCCCCAATTTGAAGTAATATATTATGAAAAGCCTTTCTGACTGCCAAGCAAGAGTGTATATATATAGGGGTAATAATATTTATAATGCATTAAAAAACTCACACTTTCACCAGAAGAAGGTAGATCTATTGATATTATTCGAGGTGATATGTTGCTTTCACTCTTGTTTACATCTTTTTCTTCTGACAAAGGCCCAGGATTTTGTAGCTTTGTTGAAACATAAATAAAAGACATGCCTGAGAAAAAAAAAATTAAAATTCAATGTCTTTTTAATGCTTATGATCAGCACTCAATGTAAATGCGGTAGTGGTGTAGTGGTAAAGCGCTCGCTTCATAAGCAAGAGGTTCCAAGTTTGATCCCCACCATGTCCCTGGTAGTACCGCACTCAACTTGTTTCTCCGCGCAGCGGCCTTGTTCCTCAATGTTCGTGTTTCGGAGTTATAGAGTTGAGAGAGGGTTATAACCACTATTAAGTAGCCTCCTCATCTGTAGTGGATTTCTCGGCCTTGAGGAGGTGAATAACAAAAAAACAAAAAAAAAAAAAACAAAAAATCCGCCTTTATATAAAAAAATATATAAATAAAAGATAAATAAAAAATGCAAAATTAATGTTATTTTCATATCAACACAAATAGGATCTTGTTTTTTATTACATTTTCTAATTACAGATTTTGTCAACTTATGAAGTCAATTTTTTATTTATTAGTGCAATTTAAACAATATTTAATAGTAAACAAATTACTAATTTAAAAACCTTTTTTAACTTAATTAATTAAACAAATAAAAATAAAAATTAAAGTTAAAAAAAATTATTTTATTAAAATCCCTCCTGTCAAGAGCAACCATAACAGTAAGGAAAGTTGTTCATTGTTTTTACATAACTATTAGTTATAACCTTCTTACAACCTTATGACTCTAAATAGAAAACTTCAACAAGAAGAAAGTTGAGAAGATTATAAAATGCTTATTATAAAAGATATTGCCTTATTATATTATTATTTGCTTAGACTAAACCCCTTGATAAAATTTAATAAAACTTGAATGAGAAAAGATTTTTTAAATTCAAAAAATTTATAAAAAGATTGAATCTTAAGATGTAGTACCACGCTCAACTTGTTTCTCCGCGCAGCGGCCTTGTTTGTCAAGGTTCGTGTTTCGGAGTTATAGAGTTGAGAGAGGGTTATAACCACAATTAAGTAGCCTCCTCGTTTGTAGTGGCCTTCTGGGTCTTAGGTAGGTGAATTAACAAAAAAAAAAAAAAAAAAAGATAATAATTTAAAAAAAAACAATCTTTTAGTAAAAAAAAATTATTTTTTTCAAAAGATTTTTTAGCAATTACCTTCAAGATACTAACTGCTCAAAAAAAAAATCATTGGACAACTTGGAAAAGTTGAAAAAGAAGTATAATGTAACATATTTGTATATATATATATATATATATATATATATATATATATATATATATATATATATATATATATATATATATATATATATATATATATATATATATACATATATATATATATATATATATATATATATATATATATACATATATACATATATATATATATAAATTATGTTAGTGTATTCTACAAACAGAGTGCTCAATGTTCTAAAAGAACAGAGCAATAATAAATTAGTAAAAACACTTATCTAATTTTTGATTACTTCAACACTGTGTTTCACCATCAGTAGGTTCATCAGGAAGAATTAAAACACAAGTGTTAAAGAGCTGATTTTTTTTCAGGTTATAGCAAATACATATATGTAAAGAGTTTTTGATATTTTTTTAAAACTCCATAACCCAAAAGTGAAAAAAAAACAAAATAGATTTACAATGGGGCTCCAAGTGTGATCAGTAGCACAAAGTGCTATAAAACTTTAAATGTGTTTTTCTCCTTTGGCTATAGAAATTAGATTTTAATTTTTACATCTGGTGATACCTGAGATCTTGCAGACTAATGTCCCCATTGGTTGTTTTTTTGGTCATTGAGGAAAAATGGTCCTAACCTCAAAAAAATTTATCATTGGCCAGAGCAAATTCGAAAGATTTTATTGAAGAATGACTTAATTTTTAACAACCTTTCTAGTTTCTCTATATTACTGTGAACTGATACTATGAGCCCAGATATATATATATATATATATATATATATATATATATATATATATATATATATATATATATATATATATATATATATATATATATATATATATATATATATATATATATATATATATATATATATGTATATATATATATATATATTTATACACGTATATATACATATATATTTGTATATATACACATATATATATGTATATATATACGCATATATACATATATATATGTATACATATACATATATATATGTATATATATAAACATATATATATATATATATATATGTATATATATAAACACACATATATATATACATATATATATGTGTATATATATATATACACATATATCACATATATATATGTGTATATATATATATATATATACATATATATATATATGTATATATATATATATATATATATATATATATATATATATATATATATATATATATATATATATATATATATTTACATATATGAATAATAGGGTTATGACTTTTTTGTGACCCCATATTCCTGGGTCATAACTTGATAAATATTTGTACTAAAGTAATAAAAAAAACATTAGTTTAATTTTCTTGTTAAAAAAGATCATCCACAAACCAAAAACTTGAACTTAGAATATATGCGTATTAATAAAATTTCAAACAATTTTAATCTTAAATAGTATTCTACAAGTATGAAAAGCTATATATATATATATATATATATATATATATATATGTATATATGTATATATATATATATATATATATATATATATATATATATATATATATATATATATATACACACACACATATATATATATATATATACATATATATATATATATATATATATATATATATATATATATATATATATACACACACACATATATATATATATATACATATATATATATATATATATATATATATATATATATATATATATATATATATATATATATATATATATATATATATGTATATATATATATATATATATATATATATGTACATATATATATATATATATGTATATATATATATATATATATCTATATATATATATATATATATATATATATATATATATATACAAGCACTATATATCGAAAAAATGTTGTGTAATATTCAGCTTAATATTTAATTAAAGCATAGTATACAATTTTTATACTTTGTTATACAAAATAAATTCTATTTTGGAGATTCTCTTTCTTTTTACTGTTGTCAAAAAGATCTTGAAGACATTTGATTGTTTGTTCTGCACACTGATTTAATCAGAAATTTCCAGTCTTGATGATTTCTGATTCCAAAACCTTTTCACTGAGTTGAACGCTTTTTTGTGCTACATAGCTTTTGATAATCCTCTGCATTGTACATTCGGTCAGTAAACTAATTTTTTGCCCATCGGTAAGAGATAAATGTCTAGGAGACTTTTCTCTCTGATAGAACAATAAATGTTAAAAGAGCTGGTTCTCCTTGAGAATTTCATCTTACATTACTTAATTAAGGTATTTTCTGAAACTTTACTCTAAGAAATACTCCAGATTCTTCAAAAAAGCGAGATACCCAAGTTAAATGAAGCCATCCTGCTGCTTCAGTAATAAAATTAAAAATAAAATTTTTTCTGAGCTGTTTGTAGTACTTTACAAGTTCTGGAATGAACCGATATTCGATATAGGGCAATATGTTGTTTTCTCCAAGTTCTTCATCTATTACTACGCAAAAGACTCGGTCATGAACTTGATGTTGACAACCAACGAATTGTGGTTCTTCCAGTTTCTATTTAGTAGAACATCTTTGTAACTGATTCATAAGCCCATTCCTAGTGTTTACATTTATTGTGTCTGCTACAATCATTTTTATACTTTTCCATAAATTGTATTCATCCAGAATAGCTGTTATACCTTTAACAACAGTATCTGCTTTTCTATCTGGTAGATCTAGTGCTTTTAACTTAACTTTTCTTTTTTTCTTCTCCAACACTAACACTTTATATTCTTGGTGACTGATACGTTTACCATCAAAGTGCAGTGATTGGTTTCTAACTGTAGTGTTTTCTAAATTTTTTCTTTAATTTAACAGCTTCTTTAATAGTTGATCTGAATATACTAGACTGTGAAGGTGTCTGAATGTTGATCCCATCTTGGAATAACTGTCAAAAAATGGTTGCTGCTTTGCTGGTTGATGATTTTGAAGATATTACTGAATTGGTTGCAGTTTTGGTTTTGCTGTATGTATATATATGTGTATATATATATATATATATATATATATATATATATAATATATATATATATATATATATATATATATATATATATATATATATAATATTATATATATACATATATATATATATATATATATATATATATATATATATATATATATATATATATATATATATATATATATATATATATATATATATATATAAATTAGTAAAAACACTTATCTAATTTTTGATTACTTCAACACTGTGTTTCACCATCAATAGGTTCATCAGGAAGAATCCTCATAGGCTCATAGTATCAGTATTCACATCAATATAGAGAAACTATATTGATGTGAATACTGATACTATGATACATTCACATCAATATAGAGAAATTAGAAAGGTTGTTAAAAATTAAGTCATTCTTCAATGAAATCCTTCGAGTTTGCTCTGGCCAATGATAAGCCCAATCCTAAAAGTAAACTGATAAACCAGATCTCATCTATACAAATCACCAGTTCCAGTGAGATCATTAACTCTGGTAAAATTGCAATAGCCAACTCACTTAAGAATCAATTTTAAACAGTTTTCAGCAAAGAGCCATCTAATGACAATCTTCCCCACTTTAATCATAGAATAAAAATAATCCTCAACAGCCATTCAACACTCAGGCCATTCTAATAAAACTCTCATTACTTGATATATCCAAATCAGTGTAGATAATGTCAGTCCTTGTACCACACCTATCCAAAAATGGTCCCAACCTCAATTTTTTTGAGGTTGGGACCATTTTTCCTCAATGACCAAAAAAACAACCAATGGGGACATTAGTCTGCAAGATCTCAGGTATCACCAGATGTAAAAATTAAAATCTAATTTCTATAGCCAAAGGAGAAAAACACATTTAAAGTTTTATAGCACTTTGCGCTACTGATCGCACTTGGAGCCCCATTGTAAATCTATTTTGTTTATTTTTCACTTTTGGGTTATGGAGTTTTTAAAAAATATCAAAAACTCTTTACATATATGTATTTGCTAAAACCTGAAAAAAATTAGCTCTTTAACACTTGTGTTTTGTGTACAGGGACCTAAAGTATAGGGTATGGCACTAAAAGCTTCTTTAAAAAGAGACAACGGATGCTTTGCTTTACATTTTTATTCTAACCTTATCATCGACTATGGAAGTTTCAAAATTTAATAGAATGAAGCCTTGGCATGTATCTTTCAGGCCAAAAAAATAGAAGCAAGATATCTTTTATTTGTGCAAAGGTAAAGCTCCTGAAGTAGGAACCTTGCCTTTGAAAAAACGACAAAATATAGCAGCTTTTTGTGATTTTTATGCTTTTTAAAGATTCAAAGTCACATCACATAACTGATTTAGTAACAATATCATGTGACTAGTGGATATGGGATTCTATGGTTTTTAGACTTCACATCTGTGTGTACTTTGTCTGCAAAAAGAGTGCTTTTTTTGTCCAAGTTTGTATAAAATATGGGGCAGAAAACACATAGTTAGAGGCATTTTTTTTAATTGTTCTGAATTTAAAACATATAAAAACCTCTTTATATTTTAGTTGTTAAACCCACAGGTTTGCTTTGTTGTTTTTGTTTAAAACGATTGACCAAATATTGGATATAATAAAAACATTTTTTCATATTGTAAAAATTACTTTAGAGTTGTAAATTCAAAATTAATTGGTAATTTATAAAATAATTTCAAAACTAATGTTAGAGTCAAATTTTTTTAATATAAATCAAATATAACCTTGTTGTGCTTTTTTTCTTTTACTGAAGTATCTCCCAAAATCATTTATTGATTTGACCGAGTTTTTCTACTACTTAAAAATGTGAAAACAAATGTTTCTTATTTTCTGGGAAAAGCCACAACATCAAAGTAGTTACATTTAAGCAGTCAACAGCCTAAACAACTAAAAAGATTAACAATTATCAAAATTGTTGGCAATCTGTATGCTTCTTTTGTTTTTCAAAATGTGACAGGCATATTTCTGATTTTATCAAGGAAAGAATACTAGGTATTTTTTCTGGAAATTTCATTGATTTTAAGGATGATAGAGTTCCAATAGTACAATGGTGCAGAGCAATGGTACAAAAGTATGGCAAAGGAGATAGAAACTTGCCTCTTCCCAAGCTAAATGACTTTAACAAAGTGATTATTAGACCACAGACCAGAGGATTTGATTCTTGTAGATGTTTAATTTGCCAGGTTGGCCAACTAAAAGGACATTTTACAAAGCTCACTTTTTCAACTGATCAAGATTTGAAAGAACTATCAAGTAACTTTGATAAACTATGCTCAAACTGTCTCAGTGTAGTCAAAAGAGGAATAACGCATGATTGTTCACAAGCCACCAAGTTTGAAAACTTAAAGAAAATAATAGCAACTGATTCCAGAACTGTTGAAAAAATTGTGTCCTCTGTAATAACTCAAAAGGTATCCTCTCCACAGGGCACAATTAGGTTGAGCAGAGATAGTAGTAAACCTTTAAATATTACTCCTGGTCCCCCCAGAGCTCAATGCATATCAAGAGCTTTTCTAACTACTTTGGACATGGTTCAAGTTCAAATTAATACTTGTTTTTCAAATAAAAAGATGCAAGAACTGGCTGTAACATTAAACAAGGCTACAAATTCAAAAATTGTTGAAACAAAATTTAGGAAAAATTTTACAATGGCTGTTCGAAAGGTTGAAAGTTTATTCAAAGTTTTCAAAATCTCACTTACAAGGCCATCAACAAAAACTGATTATTTGGCAAAGGTTGTTCACTGCAAGAGTTTAGGGGATTTTTATGACTAAATTCTCAGAGTTAGAGCAATCACTTTACCGCCTCTTATCAAACTAGGTATTGATGGTGGAGGATCTTCCTCAAGTTCAGCTTGAGTGTTATCTCAAATGGTGGATGTCAAAATGGAAAAACAAGTTCAGCCTCAAATGACAAAAGTTTACTGACTGTAGAACATGGGAAAGAAACAAGTGCCAAGCATCAGCTACTAGTTGCTGTTGCTGAAAATGCCTTAGAAAATTTCTTTATTGCATGTGACATGAAGTTAGCCAATATCATCTGTGGCATTCAGTCTCACTCAAGCAAACACCCTTGCTGTTGGTGTGGTGTTAAATCTAGTGACCTCAAAAAACAGGGAACTCCAAGAAACTTCAGATCCATTAGGATGCAATATAAAGCATACATTGAGAAAGAGAATGGAAAAATGTGCGCAAAGGATTTTCATGATGTTGTTCATAATGCATTGTTTGACCAGCAAGATTACAAAGTTACTGAGTTTATTCCTCCAATGGAACTTCATCTTCTCTTTGGAATTGTAAATCACCTTACAAATCAATGCTAAAGATATGGCCTAAAGGCAAAGATTGGCCATTACTTCTCAAATTGAAATTATAACCTTATCATGGTGGAGAGCTTGAATGATTGTCATAAGCTTTTGAAGAATATGGATGTTTTACAAAGAATTGTTGAAAGAGAAAAGGCAGACCATATGCTTGGTTTTGTGAAAACATTCCAACAATTTAGGAGTTTTGTTAGCTCCTGTATTGGAAGGACATTGAATACTGCATATGTTCAACAAATCAAAGACTTTAAGAACTCATATCTTCAACTCCCAGTTTCAGTCAACCCAAAAGCCCATGCAGTGTTCTACCATGTTCCTGAATTTATTGTTCTAAAGGGTACAGCATTTGGCATTTTTAGTGAGCAATCAACAGAAGCCTTGCATTCAATCTTCAGTGCTCAATGGGCTAGGTACAAAAGAAACCCTGATCACCCGAGTTATGGAGGCCAGTTACTAAAATGTGTTAGTGACTATAACAGCAAGCATCTTTGACTTAGATTTTTTAAATAATTTTCTTTTTTTTAAACAGTTAAACAGTGATTTCTAGAATTTCATTTTAAAAATACTTGATATAACATTTGTTGATAAGAAATATTCTTGTTTATATTATAAACTATATAGTTATATATATATATATACATATATATATATATATATATATATATATATATATATATATATATATATATATATATATATATATATATATATATATATATATATATATATATATATATATATATATATATATATATATATATAGTTAAAACCCATTTCAGTTAAGATATATTTCTTATTTGAATTAGAAAAAGTTGTATTTCCAAAATTTGGTCAATCATTTTAAATAAAAACAATTAAGCAAACCCGTGGGTTTAACAACTAAAATATAAAGAGTTTTCTGTCCCATATTTTATACAAACTTGGTCAAAAAAAGCACTCTTTTTGCAGACAAAGTACACACAAATGTGAAGTTTAACAACCATAGAATCCCATATCCACTGGTCACATGATATTATTACTAAATCAGTTATGTGATGTGACTTTGAATCTTTAAAAAGCATAAAAACCACAAAAAGATACTATATTTTGGCCGTTTTTTTCAAAGACAAGATTCCTACTTTAAGAGCTTATCTTTACACAGATAAAAGATATCTTGCTTCTATTTTTTTGGCCTGAAAGATACATGCCAAGGCTTCATTCTATTAAATTTTGAAACTTCCATAATAAGGTTAGAATAAAAACGCAAAACAACCGTTGTCTCTTTTTAAAGAGACTTTTTTCTGCACAAACCACAAGTGAGCTGATTTTTTGTCAGGAGAAACTAATTAAGAGAGCAATCATGCAGCATCTAAAATCAAACAATCTTCTCTCAAATAGTCAACATGGCTTTTTAGAAAAAAATCATGCATTACAAATCACTTTTAAACTATGAAAAAATCAATCTCGACTAGAAATATGGCCAAAAAACTACTAGTTGACATCATATTCCTGGATTTTGCCAAAGCATTCAAAAAAAAGTCTCATCAGTGAATGCTTTACAAACTAAAAATGTAATTAAAAGGAACCTTCTCAACTTGTGTCCACTGTGTGCTCCATAACTAATTAAGTTTAAGTCTAATTTCTTAGGACATGAGTGTTGTTAAACTACTAAAAGGAAGCATAAATACCAATAATCCAAATATGAAACTTTAACTTCTCCATAACAAACATAAGGTAAGAAAATTTACTTTAGTTAGCTAAAAACAAAAACTACCTACCAAAAACCGGTAGTAAAAAGTTAATAAAGATTGCTGATATATGAGCACATAAAATGATTACATTATCAAGATGAAAAAAATTCTAATCTTTGAGAAAATGCCTCTTATTCACTGTGCCCCTCAATCCACTGTACCCCAACTTCCCCTAATTGATTCTCCAACTGTCAATAGCTTCAAAGCAAGCCTTGATAGGCTCCAATGTTACTGCAGCTCATCAGAAATGAATGTTCAACTTAAGTCAAACTTAAGTTTATACAAAAAATTAAATTACAGGAAATTATAAACATCTTAAACACGGTAAATTTTCGCGCATTTGTCGGATATGCTGTATATATCTAATATATAATAAAATAAAAAGTATTCAAAATAACTCTAAAAATAAAAAGTATTCAAAAGACACCATACTGTCAAAATACATATGGGAATTGAAAAATAAAAATATTAATGATTTTATATTAACTTAGGTCATCCTTAAAACAGCACCTGCGTATAATAACATTTCCAAAAAATGTATGATATATATATATTTATATAAATATACACACACATAAATATGTACATATATATATATATATATATATATATATATATATATATATATATATATATATATATATATATCAGTCATGGACAGGAAAGGCGTGCGATTGCATTCCAATCTTGACCATGCATGTAATTGTTTTTTTCGAAAGCTTGACTACGGCTTTTTAGATAATTTAAAAAACGCTGAAAAAAGCTGACGAAGGAAAAAAAAATTTAAACAAGCAAAACTATATAAAAAAGAAAGAAATCTTAACAAAAGAGAAACTAAAAAGAAATTAAAACCTATAGCTCTAAAAAAAAATCAACTAAAATAAATCTGAAAAACAAAAACTCTAATAGAAAATTATTTTTATTTATGTTTTGCAATTACGCTAAAGTTGAATAACTCGTCGCATTGGTTTAACAAGTTTCCAACTGATTTTGTTTATATCAGGAGAATAGCAATTAAATTTTTTTTTTTTTTTTTTTTTTAATGTCGAAATAAAAATAACTACTGATTATTTTTTATTTATTTATATATCAATAAAAAAAGAACATATAAACAAATAAAAAAATAATAACGTAAATAATTTTAATTATACATTAAAAAAAATCAAAAGATTTTTTTTCAATTTTCCTAATACAGTTAATAACCTTTTAAAACCAACGCGACAAACTATAAAACTTTGATCTTTTCTAATGCTTTAATAATATTAGGCGAACTCTTTTAAATAAAAAAAACTTATATCTAATTATCGTTTAATAAAAAAACTAACTTTATTTAAACTATCAAAAAGTATTTTTGAAAAAAGTTTATTGAAACGCATTCCTTGTCGTCATTGTTTATTAAATTAAGAATACAAAGTGTTTGAAAAAAATTACATTCATCATTAAAAAAATACTTTTGAAATAAACATTTTATATAATATTCTATGATAATTTATTTAATGATGTTTTAAAACTTTATTTGAAAGCGTTTAGCTTAGTGTAAACAAATTTTATCAGAATGTTTACATAGCATAACAAAAAATAATAATATCTTTATTATGTTTTTTGACTATTAAATTTATGGATTCATTAAAAAGTTTATTTAAAAAAATTGTTTTCATTGTTGTTTATAAAATTAATTGTACAAAGTTTTTTAAAAACATTTGTATTCATTGTAAAAAATACAATTTTCATCAATATAATATCTTTCGATAATTTAAATAAATTTTTTTTATAGTATACATATCTTTAAAAGCAATTTTTTGCTTTATTACCTTATACTTTATTTAGCGCACTTTTCAATCGTTTTCAAGATTTTAGCTGTGGTTAAGTTATTGCAAAAAAGTAACTTTTTAAAACCAACGTGACGAACTATAAAACTTTGATCTTTTTTAATGCTTTTATAATATTAAAAAATAATAAATGCGTGGTCAGTAATAGAGTGCGATCGCACACCTTTCCTGTTGACGATATATATATATATATATATATATATATATATATATATATATATATATATATATATATAATATAATATAATATAATATAATATAATATAATATAATATAATATAATATAATATAATACAATACAATACAATTTAATATAATACAATATAATATAATACAATATAATATAAGGGCAATATAAATAAAAGTAAATACAAAAAATTGAATGGATACATATTATAAATATTTATAATAGTTTTAAATATTTTTTTCAATTAATCAATTGATTATTTATTGTATATACATTTTTATTCTATTATAAAATTTAACTTATTATGCATTTAATCATGCAACAAGTTTATTTTAAAAACACAAAACACAAAAAAAATCTTATATGCATTATGCATTTCTTTAAAAGATTAATTACCTTGTTTATCAACTAATTTAACAGAGACATGCTGATTTATTCGATGATTATTTCCTGTAAACTTAGTTTGAAAGTATTTAAAGGATCCACCATCAACAGCTGTTTCTGCATTATCACATTTACTCAGTAGAGCCCCCTCTAAAATTTAGAATAAAAGAATGGAAATGCATAGGTTTAAACCAAACATTATGTGTGTGTAAGTATGTATGTATATAAATTGTGTTAGTGTGTTGTACAAAATAGTAATAAAACTTTTTCTTAAAAATAGAATTAGTAAAAAAACAGTCATCTAACTTTTTTTCTTCTACTGTTTCTCCTTTTGTTTCCTGACAATCCTACAAAAGGAGAAGTTTGCAGTAGAAAAAAATAAAACTTAGTATATTTAGTGTATACTTTCATTTACACTTATTATAAAAGTGTAAATGAAAAGATTGTTGTTTTTTGCGCTTTAAAAACCAGAAAATTTTTCTTGAAATTTAATTTTTTTGTTTTGTACGTAAAGAAACCAATAACTTTTTTGATACTCTATTATTAAAAAAAGACTGCAAAAAAATAAAGCATTAAGAGAGCATTTGGAGAACTCTTCAAAGATGGCGTTTTGCAACTGCAAAAAAACATTGAGAACATCAAGTTGTCCTCACTTTAGAAAAAGAATAGTCAATGTGTGATCATTTGAATAAAGTTTTTTATTTTGGCTGCCCACTGACCTCATATGATCTTGGAACTTTTGTAAAATATTATCTAGATAGATAGGGCATGACATTCAATATTTTAAAGTAAATCACCAAGGTATTGAATGGGTATTGAAAAAAAACCTTTATTAAACATCCTTATCTATCCAAAATATTTGTTAAAAATCAATTTGCTGCTATAATAGAAAAAATAGTAAACAAAAATTTTTGATAATCTAGAGAATGAAACAGAAAATGTACTGTCAGAAAATATTAAGAATTTTGTCAAACAGATGACCATGTTCTGGTATTAACAGTTGAATATTGGATACTTTGCTTATGTTCTGCAGTAATGCAGCTGGCAAATTTCTGGCTGGCTGTGTTGTATATAAGGCTGAGTCACTTTCAAGGCTGAGTCATTTGGATGTAAGGAGGACCACCTGGTACAAGCTATAATTGCTCCAAAAGAAAGTGGTTCGAGATTAAATCATTTGAGAGTAACTCATGTGGTTCATAAGTTTGCCACTGTCAAGATAGCATAACATAATAAAATAGCATAGCATAGCAAGATAGTATTTGAGCAGCTGTGGCACAGAGGTAGCACACTTGCCTCAGAAACAAAGGATCTATAGTTCAAACCCCACTTCTGGGCAAGTTTTGTGACATCGGTTAGGAAGGAGGCGTGAACTTCAAATTAAAAGCTCATCTGCAGTGCTCTGTGATAAGACCGTAAGGACTTCTTGGGGCACCTAAATAAAATTAAAAAAAAAAAAAGATAAAAACCGAGGTAAAAAGTTGTCATAAGCAATTGTCACTCACATAAATGTCAATATTTAAAAACTGTGTGAAGACTATGATGTCATGCCTAAATAAAGTTTAAGATTCCAGTAGGAAAATGTCAGAAGATGATGTCATCATTGTTTGGATTCTGAGCAGTTCTTCTTTTTCTACTTCTTCCGTTAGTACTTCTAGTTCCTGTAAATGTTCTCAACCCTAAATTTGATGCAGAGAACAGATTTCAATATTCATCAGACATGTGAATTCAGTTAAAAAACAAAATGATGACAGTTCAGAAAGTGAAAAGGAACAAGCTAATAAACAATCTCAGGCAGATGATAAAAATTAATGGAATAAGATTAGTAATGAAAATGTATCTGTGGATGACAAATTTTGGGAAAGTTCAGATATGGGTAAAGCAGGAGTAGCAAAACTCAACATTGATAGGTACATGCTAGTAGAACACATTGAAAAGTTATATTCTGATTACATTGTAAGTTTTAGTATGAAAGAACTTTCAGTACCACAGATTCTGTTGTAACCAACAAAAAATCACTAGATATTGCCAAAAAAAAAAATCGTTCTTTTCTCCAATATCAATGTATTAAAAAAGAATATTGATGTCACAATAGAGGTCTTTTTACAATTGCAGAACTGTGCAATTGGACACACACGCGTATCAACTTAATAGAGTTGGTTATATATATTATATATATTTATACAGGCCCAGCACTAGACATTTTAAAGGTGGGTGGAAAAAATATTTCAGCGCCTTTATAAAATAAACTTTAAATTTTGTAATGTATTTTAATGCAATTTTTTTGAAAGAAGGTTATAAATAGTTTATCTTGAAAATACTAATTTTCAAAAACATACTTCTAAACAATGTCAACGATTGGTTAGCGGAAAAATGCACATGCATGATCAGGGCAGCCAAGAGCTTTCATGACACCTGGAGCATAGGAGCAATTAAATGCCTCAATAAGCATGCAATGTAACTTGTATAATGTACAATTATATAAGTTAATTTTTGTATTTTTATTTAAAGTAATGTTAACATATATCCATATGTTAACTTATATTCATATCTCATCTGAATTAAATAACACAGATTCTATAATATTAATATTGAAAAACCTTTTTTTTTCCTTTTTTACCAGTAAAAATTGTTATTATTATTATGTCATCTTACAACTTATAATGAAAAGGAATCGGAGTTTTTCTCCGATTCCTTTTCTTTATAAATGTCTGATAGACATTCTTAAATCTTTTGTTTTATAGTGACCCTACAATCATTTAAGTCATTTAAGTTTACTTAAAGGTCATTCACCTTCTACAACAGGTACTGGCATTGTGTTAAAAAATTCGAATTAGAATGCATATAGATTGGAAAATAAGCTAAAAATCCTTTGAGTATATTTGGTTAAAAAAACCTAAAGTGTTTCAGAAGTAAAAAATGAAGACTACTTCAAACAATTAAGATGAAAAATATCTTCTAAAAAGTTGTCTTCTATTTCAAATTTGAATTTTTACCGGTTCTTGATTAAAAATAAAATCAAATATAAATCAAATATAAATCATCAAATATAAAGTGTTAAAAAAAATAGGTGATTTAAACTAATACTTCAGAGTATTGTAAAAGAAAAAATTCTAATTAAAAAAAAAAAGTGTGAATATGAAAAAACCACATACAATATAATTATGTGGTAGTATCTACTATCACATTAATTAATAATAATATATCATAAATTAATATCAACTGACTTAATGTTCTGATTGTTTTATTTCACCTCCAAGGTAAAATATAACACTTGGAAAACAAAAACTGGAGAGAACTCATAAGCACAGGTATCTGTGCTTTGGAGTTTTCTTTAAAAAAATAGTCATGAATACAAACAAAAAACAAACAAAAAAAACCATTATGAAAATGCAAAAACTGCTGTTGAATGAATTCAGAATTGATAAACAAATTTAAGTAAAAAACATAAAAAAAAAAAAAAAAAAAAAAAAGGTGTTTATAGTTTAATAGTCTCTTATGTCAAATAGAGATTTATTATTTTTATGTGATAATGGTAGAGACATTTTCGTTAAGACAATGGACATCTTGGTTGTTTGGTTACAGGATTTGCAATGTTTAATATTTTTCCATTTTATAATAGACTTTATGTCTTGGTTTTTTAAGCTCCATATTTCTTTAGATAGTTCTGTGTCTTTTCTATATTTTACTGATGTAAATGATTTCAGATGGGTTGGTTATCTTAATTTAAAAGGCGTTTGACTAATGCCAAAATACACTTTTTTATTATGTTTATGATCACTGGAACTTACAGTTGCTTAATAGACAATATTGTTGGACAAACACTGTTTATTCAATGGGAAAAATGCTTTGGTTATTCAAAAGGCAAAAACCAGTTATATTGCTTGGTTTTGAATTGATTTTTGTTGTGCATAATTTTGCTATTATTCAAACTTATGATGGTTACTTAAGGTTTAGCATGCAACTGTAACTAATCTGAACAGAACTTTGATTGAATATTTTATGTAGCTTATGACCAGCTTGGTAATGTAAGTCAATTAGGTCTAGAAAACAATTTCCTATTTTTGTTTTGACATTCATGCTGTACGGAGGATTATACCAAATGACATTACGTTTACAATCTTTTTTTTTAGTTCTTTTTAATCTGGGAATATTTTTAATTGGTAGGTAAGCTTTGCATTATATTTCGATTTTTTTATAGCTTCTTCATATTGTGGAGTTTCCTTTTTAAATACAGTTTCATTAATTGACAGGGAAGATTGTTTTTCTTCAGTATTGTAAGAAATTGTTTTTATTATGCTTGAAGGGTTGTAAGAGTTAGAGCGGATATACCTTATTAGATTATCAGGCTTACAATATGGTCGGAATGTATTTTTATTTAGATTTAATGTAATATAGAGGTAATTAACAACTTTTTTTTTTAATTGAATGGTGATTCAAAGATCATTACTTTTAAAAATATGTCTTAAATGCTTTTTGATCTTATCCATTTGCTAACCCTTTTTGTTCTTAAGTACTGCAAAACAAAGAAGGTTTCGGCTTATATCATCACGATATAAGTCGAAACCTTCTTTGTTATAATGTTGTAAAATTTTATATAATATGAAAATAATCATTAACTGGCAAACTACACTCCACTTTTGTATATATGTACAATAATTACTATTTTTGTCTAAGAACAAACTATTATGTCATATATTAATGTCATAAGTTTATTTTTCATCAGATATTTTTCAGTGTTGGTACTTTTTTTTCTTTCAATTGTTTTTTTTCAGTATTTTCAATTGTTTTTTTTCAGTATTTTCAATTGTTTTTTTTCAGTATTTTCAATTGTTTTTTTTCAGTATTTTTGTTTGATAAGAATTATTTGATGCATATTTTTGTAGATACAAATACTCAACACCCTTGTTTTCTGCTCAACACCCTTGTTTTCTGCTCAACACCCTTGTTTTCTGCTCAACACCCTTGTTTTCTGCTCAACACCCTTGTTTTCTGCTCAACACCCTTGTTTTCTGCTCAACACCCTTGTTTTCTGCTCAACACCCTTGTTTTCTGCTCAACACCCTTGTTTTCTGCTCAACACCCTTGTTTTCTGCTCAACACCCTTGTTTTCTGCTCAACACCCTTGTTTTCTGCTCAACACACTTGTTTTCTGATTCCACCATAGACTCTACTGGGATTAATTCATTCCTATAACATATAAATAACAGAAAAATCTCATTAATCAGATATCATATTTAGGCCAAAGAATTCTGAAGTTTGATTAAAAAATAACTGATGATTTTTCAAAAATTGCATATCTAGAAAATAGAATACATGCTCCAATTTTCAAATTTAATTTAAATGTTTTAAAAGCAGCTTCAAATTCCTGAAAACATCACATAATACAAATATACTCAATTATTTATTATAAATATTTAAGACTATAATTTTGAAATAATAAACTTTATATTATAATGAATTATAATTATGAATTTAATTACTTTTGTTATGTACATAGTATAACTTTGATAAAAAATTTTACCATCACAGGAAACAGCAGTAATTTGATCAAGAAAGCTTGTAAGATTTGTAAAACTGTCAATTGCAATGTAATGCTGATTTACTGGTGGACTTGCAATCGCAAGTATTTCAGTCATAATCACACTAAAAATAAAATAAAAGTAGTTTTAATATGTTAGTTCAATCATTAGTTATTTTAAATGATTTTATATACAGTATGCAAAAAAATTAATCGTACACTTAAAAAAAATTATAATTTTAAAGATTGCATCAAAAAAAAGAGTTGTCTGTTAAAATATTTGAAATTTTTTTTTTAGATATCTTATCAAGTATTGTTTTAAGAATTTATTTGTGTATTGGTGAATTAATTGCTTTTCATGCCTATTGAATTTTACACAAATGATCAAATGATGCATAAAATAATGTCAAATTGATCAAACTTCATGGAAATTAGTATCAAGTGGGGCCTCCTTTGACCTTGATGGTCTCAGCTAGACAATTTGGCATTGAGTTGACCAAATTTTGAGTCTCTTTATGTTGTTATATCCCATGTGCTCATTATAGCTTCTTTCAAGTCGTCTTCGTGTCTAAATGCTTGGTCACCAATTTTTCTTTCCAAAATATACCACAAATTTTCTGTAGGATTCCAGTCCGAACTTTGATGTTATTTGTGTCAAAGTATACCTCCGCTTTCTTAGCAGCATGTTTTGGATTGTTATCCTGCTGTAGTATAAAATCATTTCCCATTCTTAATTTTTTAGTAGATGGTTGCAAGTTGCCTTTGAGAATTTCACAACACATTGAAGCATCCATTTTTTCATCAATAAATGTCAATTTCCCCACTCCTTTTCAAATAATACTACTCCAAACCATCACATTTCGTCCTCCATGCTTTACACTACCTCGCAAACAACTTATTTTATATGCTTTTTTTTTTTTAGCCACACTTTCTGAACTCCACCTGATAAGATGAGGTTGTATTTTGACTCATCTGACCACAAACTTTTTTTCCAATATGATATCAGCATTTTTTCGTACTACTTTGCAAATTCTAATCGACGTTTTATTTGTTTTGCAGTTAAAAGAGTTTTTTTCAAACTACTCTACCTCTAGATCCTTGTTCTCTAATACAATTTCTAATTGTTTTATATTGTGACCGTCTTGAACTGTGATAATGTGATCGTCTTGAACTTTTAAAGCTAATTTAGCTGCCAAAACTAATCTATTTTTCTTCACATTAATGATGATATTGCGATCAATTGCACTGGTGGTCTTGCGTTTTTGTCCTCTGCCAGCCACACTAGCAACGGTTCTGATCAGATTAAGCTTCTTAACAATTGAGGACACTGTCATAAAAGGAATTCCTGTTTCTTTTTGGATCTGACAGTAGGATTTTCTTAGATTTTTTATTTCAACTACAAGGCTTTGTTGATGGAAAGGCAAATGTTGTTTTCTTGACGCCATTTTGCTGAAGCACTATATTTTATTTCTAGAATGAAAATGTATTTAAAAAATTAATATTTTCAATTTTACTCAATAGTTTGATTGTTCAATGCACTCAATTTATGCTAATATAATGACCTATTTGGTCAGCCTACGATTATTTTTTTGCAGTCAATTTTATGCATCATTAGATCAATTGTGTAAAACTCAATAAGTATGAAAAGCAATTAATTTACTAATACACAAGTAAATTCTTAAAACAATACTTGATAAGATATTTAAAAAAAATTTTTAAATATTTTAACGAACAACTCATTTTTTTGAGGCAATCCTTAAAATTATGATTTTTTTTTTAGTGTACGATTATTTTTTTTTGCATACTGTATATATTTATTTATATATTCGTAAATATTTGCATAAATATTTACATAAATAATATTATTCATTTTTGCTTTTGTTTTGTTCTACATTACATTTTAAAACATTCCATTGCTATTTGATAAAACTTACAAGCTGAAAAATATAATAATAAAAACAATTAAGAATGAAGATTTTTAATATATAAAAAAAAGAATGCTGAGATTCATAGGAGACCATAAGTTCTTGTCGTCGAGACAAGAACTTATGGTCTGTCTGTATATGACTTGTTACATATGTGACTTGTTACATACTTACACGTTAAATATTCCACGTAGCAAAATAAAAAAGTTAGTATTTTGTGATAATAAATGAATAACAAGATTTAAATTTAATAAAAAAAAAATTTACAAAAATTTCTTTAAAGATAATATAGACAATATATCTGCAAGCAATATAGGCTTGCAGATTGTAAATAATTGAACAACAAATTATATAAACTGATCATTAAAAATCATACATTACGAATCATATAAACAGATATAAATAATAGATAAAAAGAATTTCAAAAGGTTTTAAAAGTACATGTAAATTTGTCATTTTTTAAAAGTCATTGTCAATTTTAAAAATTACTTCTTTCAATTTTATTAGAGGATATGTAATTCCATTTAAAAAAAAAATCAAAGTTATTTAAGACAATTTTGTCCCAAAGATACAGGCCATGAAATGATATGCAAAATTGACTATGATTAGTTTTCTAAATTGGTTGAATCAAAAAATCATCATTTTATAGATTATATTTTTTTGTTTCGTTATAACTATGAAAATGAGACGGAGATAATTTTGTTTTACATTTGTACATAAAACAAAGAATATTATGCACGTTAAGTTGATATATGTTTAAAACATTCATTTTTCTTAAGAGAGGCTTTGAACGAGTTTGTTGGTCACGATGTTTCTGATGACGATGAAGAAACTCTAGTTTACTTTTGTTAGTAAATGCAATATTTGCATAGTTGATATGGCAGTGAATAAGTGAATAATACAGTTGTGTTAAAGTGCACAAGTGCACAAATAGCTTTTTGAGTTGTATAATATTCCAAGCCTTTTTTTTGAAATTTTGTTCCTTAAACTTTCCATGTGCTGTCTCCATGTAAGATTTTCATCAATGTATATTCCTAAAAACTGGGTAGTTTTTAGAGATCATTGCCATATATTAGAAAAAAAAGAAATCCAAGTATAGAATCTTGTGGCAAGCCACAAATAATGTTTAGTAACATTTTTGATAATTTGGCCTCAATGTGTACATAATGAGCACAATTATTTAAATAACTCTTTACCAATTTAAAAATGACTTCTGTAATTCCATATAGTTTGAGCTTTTTAATAAGAATTTGATAGTCAATACTATCAAAAGCTTTTGATAAATTAATAAAAATTGTGCATTCAGCTTTATTTATTGACTTGTTAATACTATATATTTTTTATAGTATTTCATGTTTGGTGAAGTTATTTTTTTTGAAATCATATTTATTATTAAATAATATATTATTTACAGAAAGATGAGTGTTGATTTTGTTATATAAGATTCTCTCTAAAATTTTTGAAAATACTGTAAGATCAGAGATAGGGTTATTTACTTATTTATTAGTTGCATCCCCTCCTTTGAATATCAGCGTTACTTTGGCAATTTTAAGTTGATCAGGGAAAATCTCTGGCTAACAATGGATAAAAAGATTTTAAATAGAACTTTTTTAATAAAATTATAAGAATTTATAACAACGTTTCCCTTAATATCGTTGAATCCGATTGCTTTATTTAATTTAAATGTTTTAAAAGCAGCTTTAAATTTCTGAAAACATATTTCAATGCAATTAAGATTTGTTGTTTTTGGAGGTAAAAATGTAAAAGAATTTAATGGAATATTTTTTGCTAAGTTAGGCCCCACTAAAATAAAATGCTTATTCAATTCAACTGCTATCTCACTTGGAGCATATAAAAAAATATTATCATCAACTTTAAAAAGCAAGCAAAGTGCTTGATTTAGTTTTAGTTTTACCCGTGATTTTTCTCCTTAAATTTGCAATTCGAACTGTTTTTGTTTTTTTAAGTCAAGATTGTTATTTTTTTTTTATTTTACTTTGTCTATCCACTTAAATTATTCTCATATTTGTAAATAGTTTTACTTCCAACTGATTTGGATTTCAGTTACTTAATATATAATTTTTGTTTAATTTTGGAAGATTTTCTTAGTTCATTGGTTATCCATGGGGATGTTATCTTTTTTAGTTTTTGGTTTATTTCAATTTTAGGAAAATTTGCATTATAAATATTGAAGAATATTTTAAGAAAATTGCTATAAGCTAAGTTTGCGTCCTGAGTATTATTAATACATTGCCAATGAAGCATTGATAATTGGTCATTAAATGATGCTAAATTTGTTTTACTATAAATGCGCTTAAAAGCTATTTTTTTAATTAATATTACTTTAGTATCTGCATTTTTGGAGATAAAATAATATTTGATATCGTATCTATTAATTCCATTTTTAAAAGAATAATTAAAAATACCATTCCTTATGATATTGTCAATTAATGAAGTCGTTGATTTAGTAATTTTTGTAGGTTTAGTTATTAACGCTCTAATTGGATTAGATATTAATGCTATAATTCTTGTTGGATTAGTTATTAAACGCTCCATTTTCAACATTATCAAGTCATTCTACAACTCTTTAATGTTGTATTTGACGTGTTACTGCAAACAATCGAAATTAAAATCATCAATTAAATAGTTTAATTTTTTTTTTCATGGTTACTTTTTTGTTTAAATAACTTCATTTAAAAAAGTATTAAAATATTTATTACATTA
Source organism: Hydra vulgaris (assembly GCF_038396675.1). Taxonomy (NCBI): domain Eukaryota; kingdom Metazoa; phylum Cnidaria; class Hydrozoa; order Anthoathecata; family Hydridae; genus Hydra; species Hydra vulgaris. The sequence goes on along the minus strand of NC_088926.1, from coordinate 3,522,012 downwards.
GTTGGTTGGCAATTAGAAATACACTAAGTTTCTTTAATACATATTATGTTAGAAATATTGAGATCCATATTATACAAAAAAGTTTCAAAATTTTTGTTCAGAATTCTTATATTAGTATTCAACACATATAAGTGGTCAAGAACACATTTAAGTGGTCAAGAACACATTTAAGTGGTCAACACATTTAAGTGGTCAACACATTTAAGTGCTCAAGAAATTCTTTTATTTTATTGTTAAAAAAAAATTAGATCAGTTACTCTGCAAAGAATAAGCCTCATTAAAATAATTTAGACTTAGGTCAGAATTTTCATCACCCACAAAATTATATGTTTGAAAAAATTTAGCGAAGTTATTTCAAAATTAATATGTTCATTAAAAGCCAATTTAACTTTATTGAATTTCTTGCAAATTTCCCTTTGTTTTGCAACTCTTTTGCTTCCTAAAACAACTTTTTCCATATCTCTGTTGTTCTTTTACTGAAGTCTTTGTTGAATAAATGTAATCTGAACTTTAGAGTTTTGATTTAACTATCCATGATTGCTTTTTTATAGTTTAAAAATTTTACTATAATTGCTCTATAATTTTTCTTTGTATTTCCTTGTATACACATACATATTGTATTAAACACTTTTTAACTTTTTTTAAAAAACTTAATTCTTTTTTTTGCATATAAATTTTGACTTAAAAAACTGTGAAAATCAATGTGCGAAAAAATATCTCCTCAATAAACATTTCTCTGATAAAATGTCTCTCTGATAAGCATGCATTAAAGATAAAGGAATAGGAAAATGAGGGAGCCATAAATAGAAATCAAACAGGACAGTTATGAAAATTTTTTATTATATAGTTAATCATTTTAATCTGTGTTTTATTCCAGTGTGTTTATATATATAAAAATGATTCCCTCTTAGGTGCCATCAAAAATGATTTCAGTTTGATACAATAATACCTTTTTTAGCTAACCGCAGGTTAGAAAAAAAGCAGTATTGTGTCAAACTGAAATTTTTTTTTTGCTTAACATTGCGAAGCTTTGATTTGTTTAATGGCACAGGATAACCAAAAATTACCCAGGTAACTTAAATTCATAGAATGAATCTGTTATATCGTTCAACAGGAATGTTTTAATAAATGTAGAAAACAATTAAAAATCTTTTTAAAATTGTAGCTTAACAAACCTACTATCAAAACAAATATTATCAAAAATAAAGTTTTTTTGTTTGCTACTTTACATCTTGGTCATTTGAATCATTATGTTTTGTTTATTTGCAAAGCTGTTAAGGTCTATTTTGAAATATTACTGATTGCGAATAACTTTAATGCGAATAATTAAAGTCGAATGTTTAATTACTATTGAATTCGCCTTGAGCACAGAACAATTGTTGTAATTAAAAGAAAATATAAAACAGCATTTAACTAAACCATATGGAATATGTTGAATGTATGCAGTACATTCGCTTTTTTTTCTATGCATCTTGATCATTTGTATTTGTAAAACTAATAAAAAATTTTTTTTAAGAATTTTGGTAACATTATTTCTCATAATTTTTAACCAATATTCTTGATTTATTTTTAAATACAACATAAAAATTTTTATTGTTTTTGAATAAATTTATAAAATAATTTTCTTTTTTTTTTTAAAAAATATAAAAAATGAATTATTTATAAAATATAGCTAATTATGAACTTTTAAAAAAAAATTCAATCTTGGTTTATTTAAAATTTGAAAACATATTGTTTATATATAAAAAAAAATTATAAAATTCAAAAAATGTCATAAAAATATGGTGTTGAAGGAGAATTTTTACAGGTTCAATATGTTATAGAAGACATTTTATATATTCAATTACAAACTAAGCAACAGTTTATTTACACAAGGAAGAAAATCATTTATGTCTCAAGAAACTTCATCAGAAATAGTAAAATATTTGTACTTAAAGCACAATATATGCGGTAGTGGTGTAGTGGTAAGAATGATTGAACTCATAAGCGAGAGCTCTGAGTTCAATCCCCACCATGTCCCTGGTAGTACCACACTTAACTTGTTTCTCTGTGCAGCAACCTTGTTTGTCAAGATTTGAGTTAAAGAGTTAAGAGAGGGTTATAACCAGAATTGAAGTAGCCTCCTCAACTAAAATGGCCTTAATGGTCTTGGGGAGGTGAACTAACATAAAAAAATTTCATTTTAACCAGAATAATGAAGTACAAAGTAGAATTATTCAGGTTTCTGAAAAGAAAAAAAAGGGGAGAGATCAAGGATAACAGATCTATTTGAGTCTTAAAAAAACTGATCACATCAACTATTTTTTTTTTTTCAATTGTTGAAATGAGGTTCAATGAATAGATTAGAACTGCATTTCTTCCAATTAAAAATTAGGGTGGCTCTTAAAACAACATTTTTGAAAAAAACCTACCCTATCCTACCCCTTTACTTTGTTCTATATAATACTAAAACACTAGGTTTAAAATTTTTTTGAACAAAAAATTATTTTAGGGGTAGCTCAAGACCCTTAAAAATTTGACTGGTCCCTAATATTTTGAAAATAAAAGTTCTTCTAAAGTATGTCAACCTGGTACTCAAAGGAAAGAAAATTATATAAAAACTTCAAAAATAGTCATCAATTTACGTAAAAAACATGTTTAAAAAAGTTATTCTTTTAAAACTTAAAAAATAATGACTTTTTTTATTTTCAGCTAAAAAATAATAGTTTTTATGTCTACAAAAATTATTTTTTATGCAAATTGATTATTATTTTTGAAGTTTTTTATGTAAATTGATTATTATTTTGAAATTTTCATATAATTTTGCTTCTTTTGAGTACTTTAGAAGAACTTTTATTTTCAAAATATTAGGGACCAGTCAAATTTTTAAGGGTCTTGAGCTACCCCTAAAGTAATTTTTTGTTCAAAAAAATTTTAAACCTAGTGTTTTAGTATTATATAGACCAAAGTAAAGGGATAGGAGCAGGTTTTTTTCAAAAATGTTGTTTTAAGAGTCTCCCTATTAAAAATTAACCTGGAAAACATTTTTTAACCAGCACGTAATTCCTAGCATGTTTAATAATTTTACATGTGGTGTTATAGTAAAGCAATTGCTTTCTAAGATACTAGCTTCAAGTTTAAACCTACCTCTGCCCACGAAAATATGCCTCTATATATTCCTCTGGAAGTACCATGCTCAATTTGTTTTTCTGTGTAGCAGCCATGTTTGTCAAGACTTTCACAGTTAAAGGCTAAGAAGGGTATAACAACAATTGTGGAAAACAAGTAGCTTCCTCAACCTAATATAGTGACCCCCTAGGCCATACATAACCTAAGTAGGTCACCCATAGCGATTGGTAGGTGTATTTTTTTTTAAATGACATTTTGTTATACCTTTGAATATTAATATTTCTACATCTGGAAAATTAATCTTATCAACCAACATAAAAAGAAACTAATTAATATTTGAAATCACATTTGTTCAAAGTTTATAATAAGAACATCAACAATCATAAAATGTAGATAGCAAACCACTTTTTATTGCAGAAGGTTGTTCCAGTTTTACAGTCAATAGACATATTCAATAACATTTATTGGAATATCCCATACCACCAACTTGTGTTTATCTTAACTGTATGAAGTTATAAAAAAGTTCTAAAAATTTTTGAGTTTTTTGTTGATGACAAAAGCTTTATATTAGGCAGTTCACTTTTGACTGGTAATGGTGTATTGCTTCTATTATTCAAATAAACAAACTCACCCAATGATATCAAGCATAACAACAAAGCAAAGTATAAACCAAAAGCTTTTGATTGTTTTGCTATTTTAGCATTTCATTTAGAAACTTCACAACAATGGTAAATATGCATATTGATCTGAATTAGCCTTGCCAAACTATGCTTAATCAGTTTGCCAAACTATGCTTAATCAATTTTAGAATTTATATAAGTTTTCAAAAGAAAACTACAACCATTTATTAACCAATCCTATTGCCTTATTTTATGAAAAATCAGTTGAATATAATTTAAATTTATATGAATTAAAAAAAAGTGAATGTATTTTTAAGTTAACATAATATTAAAGTCAGATTTTGAATACAAACTTTTCTACCATCCTAATTTAAATTTAATGCATACAATTGCAAATTTAAATTTAATGCATACAAATAAAATTTAATGCATACAAATAAAATTTAATGCATACAAATAAAATTTAATGCATACAAAACCATCAATACAACTTTATTTGATTCGACCAGCAAAATGTTAGCACAAACATAGAAAAAAAAAAGTTTGAACTTTTATAAATAAACACTTTTATATCATAATTCCATAATATTTGTAACAGAAAAACTTTAACAAAAAGCTATATGCTAAATATGAAACAAAAAAAATGCCCACAATTGCCATTTCATAAGCAATATATAAGATTTTAACTAGAAATAACTGCAAACAACCTTATCAAAAACATTCATTTTTTATCAAGCCAACGGTTAACAAAAAACATTGTATATCAAGCTAATTTAAACTTTACTAATCTGCTTGCATTTGTATCAATAAATTCTACATAGATAAAAGCAAAAGATTTATTAAAACTAGATATGCTAACCATATAAAGTTATTTAATATTCTTGTAAAAAAATGATACTGAGTTATGAAAGGAGGTTCAGAAATTAAAAGATGCAAATCTAAACCCCAGCAGCATCCCTATATCAGTTTTATGTCAGTACCAACAAAATATAGTGTTAGACCTGTGTGTGTGTTTAAACATATATATATATATATATATATATATATATATATATATATATATATATATATATATATATATATATATATATATATATATATATATATATATTAGTTGACGTTTAATGTTGTATTACAATAATAAAACAAAACTTTATTTCAGTTATTGAGGGCTCAATAATAAAGAAAGTAAACAACTTTCTAAATAGAGCGGTATATATATATATATTTATATGTTTTTATTTACATAGAGAAAAAAACAACATTTCATGGAACTATAAGTTTCATGCCTATACGGCAATCATCAGCCATGTACTATATCAAAAACAAGCAAAAAACCGTTAATAAAATACAGTGGAGCGACATCTGACGTCTCTATGGAGACAAAACAAGAAAACGTCAAAGAAAAATTGTATATAAATCAGCTAATCACCAGTATCATAAAACGAAAGAAGAAATTTATTTTTATGTCTACAATATGAAACTAACTCGTTCTTTTTGTTTAACAGATTTTTCCCTTTATGCATTAAAATATAAAACTTTTCATTAAGACAAAGGTTGCAAATTTTGGATGAAGGATTATATGTTTGGCAGCGCTTGATAATTTTCCACTTAGTAAAAAAATTTTTTTTCTTTAAGTTTCCAAATTTCTTTAGATTATTCCGTATCATTTATTTACTTAATTAAATTAAAAAATTTTAAACGGCTTGACTTGAAATGGGTCTCATTAATACCAATATAAACTTTTTCTGTGTAATCTGGTTTATTGGATGAAACAGCAGCTTGATATACAATATTCTTACTTAAACACTCGTTGTTCATAATGCTGGTAGATTTATTGATACAGTGGCAGGTTTTTGTTGCTGTTTTTTTATGATTGTATAAAATATTTTGATTATACAAACTGATGAATGACTTAACATTTTGAAGCTAATTTTAATGGCTTTTCCATTAAAAATCTTGTGTAATAAAAGACCAACAGGAAAGCTTGCATCAATTATTTTTAAAAAAAGATTACCTATCTTTGTTGCAACATTTTTACTATATGGGGATAATACCAAATAATATTCTGTTTGTGATTTTTGTTTTGAATTGATTCTATATCTGACTGATATTTGAGCTTGGATGAGAAACTCGATTTTAACAATGCATCCTGATAGGGAGAAACAGCTTTTTCAAAAATTTCTTTGTTTGAAGATGCAGTAGACAATCTTTGTTCAATTGTTTGCAGTAGACTTTTTAATATGCACGGAAGTGGTAAGAGTCGGCGTGTATATAATTAAGAATGTTATCTGGCTTTGAGTAAGGTTGGAAGGAACTGTTGTTATTTATAAATAAATTTATGTATAAATACATATATATTATATATATATATATATATATATATATATATATATATATATATATATATATATATATATATATAATATATATATATATATATATATATATATTACAATATATATATATATATATACATATATATATATATATATACATATATATATGTATATATATATATATATATATATATATATATGTATTTATATATAAATTTATTTATATATAAATTTATTCATATATAAATTTATTTATATATAAATTTATTTATATATAATTTATTTATAAATAAATATATTTATATACAGGTCTCAGCAGGAAGCGAGAACTTTGTGAAAGTGAGAGCTAAAGCTTTCGCTTCCACGCTCTCACCCACACTCTGCTAAAGTAGTTTACGGGAGCAATTTACAACTCTCACAAAAGTATAACTTTTTCATAAATATAAACTTTTTTTTTAAATATTGATTAGAAAAATTAAAGAAAACTTGCAAACTACATAGAAAAAAAAAAAACAAAGTTTGAGTTTCAGATTGATTTTTTTTGCTTACAAAATGGGATTGTTTATTTATTTAAATATACAATACTGTGTAATATCACTATAGTGTTAATGACAATATGGTCAAGTTCGCAAAATTGTTTAAAAAAGAAAAGCATTATCGTTGTAACTAAGATGAAAAAGTCATTTTAAAAATAAATTAATAATTTCATAATAAACTGCTATGCTTTATTAAAGCACAGTTATTGCATTAAAAAAAATAAAATAAAATAATAAAGAGCTCTAATTGAAATTGGACTAACTGATTGGTTTCTTAAATTAAAAATTTGTTTCTTAAAAAAATCTTAATATGAAAAAATAATTTGTAACAAGTATAAAATTAAATTTTGAATTTAACAAGCAATTTATTTAATGAATAAACAGATATCTTGCACAAAAACTGAAAGCTCTTGTAAAAAGCTGTTTTGAGGAGCAGCTTAAAAGGCTCGCCATGTTTGTTTTAGGAGAGCTTTTCTCTGCTCAGGTACTCAATTACTCCCATCGTGGCCTGCATATATATACATTTATGCAAAAAAACACAAAAAACCAACAGTTCTATTTTTGTTAATAAGGTTCAAATATTAAAAAAAAAAGTTCACAACAGGATGTGATCATCAAAGTTTATTATTTGAAGTCCATTAATTTAAAGTGGTAGTCCTCTATGACTTCTATGAAAATGAAGCAGTCAAGTGTCTTAAAAAAGAGAATTGGCCAGTATGTAATGCACGATCATCATATACTACAAAATGTACCCATACTTGGGTTGGTGAAATTCTCAATGTTATCAGCAACTTTATTGAAAGGTAAAATCACTTGAAAAAGAGAATAAAAACTTGAAGCCATCTGCATCAATACTTTACCATCACAACCAAGTTATAGTAAAACTGCCAGTGTTCTAATTATAGCTGGCTCATCTGCAAATGTTGCATTAATTAAAGCAGTTAAAATAGATAATAAATAACACACAAAAAAAAAAGCAAAAAATCTTGTATTAGTTGGGGTCCCAGAATCAAAGAAAATAAACACTTATGAAACTGTAGACAATAATACTGCTCAAGTAGAACTAGTCATGAAGTCATTAAGCAAAAATATTAAAATTGTGCACACTCACAGACAAAAATCAAGATCATCTATTCTTCATAAAACTGACTCTTTGTCAAACAGTCGTATATCCAAAATATATTCCGCTAATCTAGTTGTTCAATTAAAAAATGAAATCACACGTAATGATATCATATCATCATGATAATATCACGTAATGATATCATATCATCATGATAATATCACGTAATGATATCATATCATCATGATAATATCACGTAATAATATCATATCATCAGCTAAAAATTTTGCAAATACATGCCACAAAAATATTTCACCAGAAATATTAGACCAGACTGCACACCAGCTGAACAAACATTCTTTAACACCCTACTCAAAGAACAAAAATAGAAAACAATGAACTTGAAAAAATTGACAAACTTAACTCTCCCTTTTGATATTTCATCCACGGTGAAAGCGCCCACTATGTTGGTGTCACCAAGACCCTTCTCATTAATGGCCACAGTGACCACCTCTTACCATAAAGTAACCATAACCACCCCTTTGCCAAGGAAGAAGCAAAGTAAACATTCACAAATGCATTCAGCAAAAGTCTCAACTTCAAACGCTAACATTTAATTCCAACAGCAATTACAGTTTCAACTAAATGATACCAATTTATTTTATAAGCAACTTAAATGCATGTATACCAACTCCACCACCTTAAACAGAGTCAAGCTCTATAAACTAATTACAAATCGAAATTGAAAAGCCACATATCATATTTAAAATTGAAACAAGGCTTCGCAATGATTCCATTTGCAATCTCAATGGATATTATCTATATAATACATATAAAAATTCTCAGTATGTTGGAGGTGGAGAAGCAATCTATGTACTAAAAATCTTATTTAATCTCAAGTTGAAAGCATATCTCCTAATAATAACTTAAAAATGATTGCTTCTGAACAGATCTAGATCATCTTTTCTTCATAAAACTGACTCTTTGTCAAACATATCCAAAATAAATTCCACAAAACTACAACAACAACCCTATTTTTCCAAATTCTGCAATTGATAAAGAAATACTAAAATCAATTACGGCTGCAAAGAATGCAGTTAAAAATAAAAAATATCAAGGTCTTCTCATTCCTGGACCTTCAATTTCCCTTATGTCAAATAGTTCAATGACGATTGTGACACAATGTACACAATGTGTACGGATAAATGGTAGAAAACTAGCTCAGGTAAAAAATTTATTGATGAGCACTTTTACAACTACTTTTCCATCTTTTCTAAATGTTGATACCTCATTTACTAACACTTTAATAACAGATTATATAATATCCTAATCTTCTGAGAGAGTCAGTGATATAACCAACTCTGCTCCACTTGTCTCAACAAGACAAGTGTCCTTGCCTTGTTACTTCTTGGAACTATAACCTGGCAAATAATAGATTATATAAAATATCCAGCCATAAATATAACTATAATTGAGGTACATATACCCATATGTCTGAATCCATCCAAAATGTTGATTGGAAAGATTTATTTTCCAATAAGTCTATCAATCAATGCTACTCAACAATTAGACCAATATAAAAAATATGTGATTCCTTTTTAAGTAAAAAATCCTAATCATATCAATAAAAAAAGACCTCCATGTATGAACAACAACCTTTTTTGCAAAATTAAATAAAAAAACAAACTCTGGCACCATTACATATCATCAGGTCAAAAATGCCAATTGCTTTACAGAAAATATATCACTACAAAGAGAGCCCTTGAATAAAAAACAAAGATATGTATTCAAACATTTGAACATTCACTTGCTACCAACCATGATTCCAAAGTGCCTGTATGCATACTTCAACAGAAAAAAAACTGTCAAAAATACATATCAACAATATTAGATAATGCTACAAAACAAAGTATTACTAATAAAACTGAAATTGCGAACGCTCTTAAAAAGTAATTTAATTCAGTATTTGTACAAGAAAATCAAAATAATCTACTTCCATGTTTTAACTTTTGCACCAATGCTGTTCTCTCAGATTTTATAATTGCACCAGCTACCGTTGAAAGTAATTGGAATAGATGGAGTTGATCCACGTGTATGAAAAGAGTGTGCTATGGCTTGGTCCTTACCACTTCCACTTCTATTTCAACTATCACTTGATTCTGAAACTATTCCTAATGAATGGTCTTGTACCAACATTACACCACTCTTAAAAAAAAAAAAAAACAGATCCAGCCAATTACAGACCAATCTCTCACATCAGTGACATCCAAGATAATGAAACGCATCATAAAAAGTGCTATAATGAATCACCTATATGCAAATTAACTTAATACATCGAAGTTAACATGATTTTGTTAACAGCAAAGCTTGTATACCAAACCTCCTAGAAATATTTGATTTTGCAATTAAATCAAGTGCAAACAAATGTCCTTTCAAAATAATCTTCCTTGACTTTGAAAAAGCTTTTGACCCTCACAATAAAGTATTCAAAAATGGAATTCAAGGTAAAATTCACAAATGGTTAAATTCCTTTCTATCTAACCAAATACAACATGTTGTTCTTGGTGATTCAATTTCAGAATGGGCTGATGTTGTAAGTGGAGTTCAACAAGGCTCAGTTCTCAGTCCAGTAGTATTCATTATTTATATCCATGACCTTCCTGACAATCTCTCTGTTCTGCCTAAAATGTATGCTGATGACACTAATTTACTTGTAAAAATAAATTTAAAAGATACCAATAACAGTATAAGTATACTCCAAATTGATCCGGACAATGTTATTAACTGGACTAATACATGGCTAATGAGCCTTAATGTAGGTAAATTTAAAGTTATGCATGTCAGTAAAAACAATCCTGTTAAACTACACTTTTACTGATTACAACAGGGTAATTATGTGTCAAATGACCCAGAAATTTTTAAAAATGTCACCCTATATCTCAGATTTTGCTGATTTTTTCATAGTTGAGAGTGATTAGTAAAATAAGAATCTTGGAGCCAGATGCTAAAACTTTCAAGGAACTTTTATTTTACTCTCAACTGTATAAAAATCAGCAAAATCTGAGATGTATGGTGACATGACCTGGCTCATTTGACATGGAATTACCCAATACTAATAAGAGATTTAATCTTGCAAAATTTAATTTTTCAAAAACTACCTACAAACAAAATCTTGGTGTTTTAATATCATACAAACTTAAATCTTCAGCACAAGCATGTAAAGCTGCCTCATCAGCTTGCAAAATAATTGGTCAACTGAAACGTACTTTTGTCAGTCATGGTGTTAATCTCTGGAAGAAATTATATACTAGCTCCGATAGGAAATAGTAAGAGATAGAGCCTAGACATCACTTTTTTACTAATTGTATTGTTTTAAAATGGAATGACTTTCCCAAGCAAATAACGAATGTTAAAGATGTAAAATCAATAAAGATATTTTTTTAAAGCGTAAACTGGCGTGCCATTTATGTATGCCGTAAACCATTTTACGTAAGCGGTAAGCCATTTCACGTATATTTAAACAAATGGTAAGATAAAAAAAGTAACTAACATTATAAAAACCACTTATGAAGTTTGTAATATAACTATAAAAACTTATAGAAGTTTGAATGACAATTTCGCAAAAATGTTTATATGACAATTACATTTGATATTAGCTCTATTTACAAATGTAATAACTTTAGGAAAAACAAAGAAAAATTTTATTTTTATCAAGCTAACTTTTCCATCAAAAATGTTCAGTAAAAAAAAAAAAAAGATGTTATAGGCGCGTAAAAAAATAAATCATAAAATAATCATAGCAAAAAAAATTTATTTATCATCTTGTAAGCGCAAGAATATTAATTTAGACAATTTCTCATAACAAACAATAATCTTAATAATTTCTCATAACAAACAATAATAACATAACAAAAATAATCACCAGCTAAAAAATAGTACACATTAATTTTTGTTTTATATTAGCGCCACTTTTGAATTTTTTTTTTTTCTTGTTATAATGATTGTAGAAATTTATAATGAATGATTGTCTTGTTATAATGTATTGTATTGTTATAATGATTGTACCAAAAAAATGGAAAAACATTAGTTATTACACACTTTAAATGAAATTCTTATAGAGTTTACTTTTTTATATTTTGAAAAAAAAACTTCTTTTACGCATATAAGTCTATTATTAATTTTTCAAAATAATATTTCAAGGAAGTTTGGATACCCTTGTTATCAAGAATAAATATACTTGATAACATTATCAAGTAAATTATATTTGACACGGGATTGCCCATAAATTACGCAATGCTAACTTTCATTATCTTCGCAGAGCCTTTAGTTAAATAAAAAAATAGAAC